>NW_022595245.1:6919449-6926951 GCF_009176505.1 Sitodiplosis mosellana
ACAAACAAACCTCAAGCTGAGTGTATCAGCAGTTATGTACCATCAAAATTCGGTTGTTTCAAACATATATACTAAACATATAAATTTCAATTCTTAAAAAATATTGAAAAAAAACCCTACCAATTGCATTGTATCTCATGCCGTGCTAAAATAATGAACGCATAAAAAACTACACACAACAGCAGCATTAAAGACGATGCTCGCTGCCTGCGACGACGTGTTTGCGCGCGCCATCCGTACATGCGAGACGGCAACGCATGCTTGTCTGAAACAGACAGTATAGCTTATCCATACAAGCATGAATACGGACTCAATACAATGTCTGATTTCATAGTAAACAACATGTTTTTGGGGGTAGATAGGTCTTGATCGATAGGATTTGATCCCATCTACATTGCCTAGTGTACAGATATGTGCTTTTTCAAGTTTGGTGTGACGTTATAGTGGTCCGAAAGAGGAGATGTCATGAAATTTTGGCTAGTAAAACCGATACTTTTCCATACAAACAAAGTTTGCGGAAAAGTAATAAATAAATTGAAAAAATTAATACTTCGCATCAGGAGAAACCATACATGAGTGAAATTTGTTTTGAATGAAAGATACTTAAAATGGAGAGAAGACACACGTAGATTGGCTTAAGATAGAGATAGAGTAGCTTGAAAGTATCGAATTTAAAACCCAAAAAATATTAATTGCGAAAAAATTAACGTACGAGAGATGGCACAAGAAGCCGAGGATGACACAAGAATTGAAGTAATGACAAATATAGTGACAATAACCCGAAGTTTTGAAAATAGTGCAACTCGGCGTATGTATCCATCAATTCAACTTTCTGCATCATTAGTTTTATGAAATTTAATTTTTTCAAGCTTTTATAGTGATTTGACACTTTTGACTCTTTTCCGATTTTCTCGACAAATACGCAATTTTTCAAAAATCCAAGTATGTGGTCTTTCTCTATTTATCATGGCACAAAACATATATCAAAATGATTCAAAAACAAAAAATTGTGCATCAAAGGGTTAAACAAACCATTACACTCATATCGAAAAATTATACTAATTTCATTTAAGTCATGCCGCATTTGGAAAAAAACGCAATCGAGTCCACACCTTATCTTTTTTCATCTTCATTTTTAATAAACAAAAATCTAGTTCAAATTGTTTTTTTTCTCGATGGGTAGAGTTTTGATTTGAAAAAATGTTGCGTAGTTTTGTTTGATAAGTGATTCAAAGTGCGTGTGCGTGTGAGTGTGCGTGTGCTGCTTTTCAATTTACTACCAGAGAAAGAAAACTCAAGGTCACCAATTTTTTTTTTGAATTGCATGTCTTATGCTCACAGTTAAGTAGTTAATGTAATACTTACTTAAAAGAATATGAACATAGTCGATAAGAACACATCGAGTAGTTAGGAAAATTACACAGTACTGTATTGATTCAATACTATTAAAGACGTCTTCAAGATAATGGATATTCACTGCAATCAACGATTCAGAAAAAAACGAGTAAATTGGATGTAGGCTATAAACACAATTTGTGTTTGCTCAATTTTTTTCCTGTAAACATTTTCACGAAAATGGTCTCTACAAATTACACAGTGCAACAATTAAAAAAAAAATTAAACGAATTGAACTTGGCACATCCCATATTTTAGTACTACTATAGCTGAGTAAAACCCCAACTGGGTTTTGCAAAATTGGTTGGCGTTTTTATTTTATCGACTTTTGTAAAAAAAATTCAACACAGATTTTCAGCAATGTTGACTTTTTCATTTTTTGGTTCATAACTCATTCTGTATTGGTAATAGCGTGTTACTATTAAAATACGGAGCAAAGACAAACATTAAAAAAAGGTCATCGCTTTCATGACCGAATTTTTCTTAATGTGTTTACATACAAAATGTAAATATTAATGAATCGGAAAGTTCTACAGAGTTTCTTCCCACCCTAAAATTTATGAGATTTCCGTTTTTTATCGTCAATGAATAATTGATGGTCAATCGTTTGACAACTTACCATTTGGTTCGTTCAATGGTTGGTACAGGTCATATGTGAGTGTTGAATTATTATTTATACTTCTTCCTTCTAGTATTCATAATTTTCAGATATTCACATAGGAAAGAAACGAATGACAAAAATCCAATGGATATTTTTGTATAAAAACCAACAATCATCGAATTTCTGCCTAGATGTAATCATTCATTTCATCTGGACGGTTTATTTTTGACATAATGAGAACGACATTTCTCTTTCTCATTTTCCTACTGGCTTCAAATGGTCAGACCATTGAAGAAGTTACAAAGTTGGTGCAAGATTTGATTAAAAACGAAAATATTCCAACAGTTCTTTCGGTGATTTCTTGTTGGTCGCAATCGGACAATTTCCACTTTATGAAGTCGTCTAAAGTTCCCATTCAACTGAGCCGCGGTTTCAAGATATCTCTTCGCATTGTTGATGATAGTACAAATAAGCTTTGGTACTTCATTGATATGCGTTGCAGTGGTAGTTATGATTTTTTGCAAAAAATCGACGGAGAATACTTCGCTCATCCATATCGGTGGATTTTATTTAAACCAGACGAAGATCGTTTGGCGAAGTTACCATTTTTAACAGATAGCAATGTGATCCTGGTCAACTTCAACTTTGAACTGGAACGATTTGATTTGAAACAAGGTAAGAAATGACATAAAAATTGCAGCAACCAAATCTCATTTCGCGCATATTCCTCAGTTTATAAAATGGACAAAAGCTCACAATTCATATATGAAGTCTTTGGAGAATGGAGTAGTAAAAATGGTCTCTCTGACTTACGCGAAACCAGAATTTTATCTCGACGACGCAGAAATTTTCGTGGAAAAGTGCTCAAGTCAACGTTGGTTGTGTCGAAGAACGAATCAATCAGTCAATTAAATGACCGACGGTACATGTTAATAAATCAATCCACTTCAATGATATTTTTAACCAATTGAAGGACCATTTAAAGGAACTCACATATCGATTTTCCTGCAAAACATGGATATGCTATCACGAATCTATTGGCGAAGTCGGTGAATTCATCGATGGAGTATGAATTCGTGAATACTTGGGGATATGGTGATATGAAATACCCGAAGAAGCTGAAAGGAATGATGGGTCATTTGATGAGAAATGAAATTGATGTCGGAGGTGATTTAATAATTTGTTGGCTTCAAATTGGGTTCCAATTCATTTGGATTTTGAAAATAAAAAACACTCGATTTTTAGGCACTGTCTGCTTTATAACCACAGACAGAGTTCCACATCTGGAATACCTATCGGCAACGTTGCGCGTGAAATTTGCATTTGTATTTCGTGCTCCGCCTCTTACGTATGTCTCAAATATTTACTACTTGCCGTTCGCGGGCATGGTTTGGATTTGTGCGATACTGCTGGTCGGCCTGAGTACGCTGATTATCTACATTACATACCAATTTTCAAAGGGAAAAGACCAGAAACTGATATCATCCGATTTTTTGCTGTTTGCCATCAGTACAATCTGTCAAATGGGCAATCACTTGGTTCCAAAAAGAATGTCTGGGAAAATTGCAACGGTGAGCGTTCACTGTAATTTTTGAATCACATTTTAGATGAAATCTGTCCTGGCTTTCAGTTTGTGTTCTGCTTAGGTCTCATATTCATCTATACATCATACACTGCAAATATTGTCGCATTATTGCAATCAACATCAAAGAATATACGAACTTTATCCGATTTATTGAATTCCAATATGGAAATGGCCGTTGATGATACACCCTACTCTCGCCACTATTTCTCAACCGAAACTGAACCGATTCGTAAGAAAATTTATGAAACCAAAATCGCATCACACACACCGCCTAATTTTTTAAATGTCAGCTACGGCATTAGTCAAATGCGGAAAGGACTATACGCCTTTCACACAGAACTTGTTACGGGCTACAAAAATGTTAAAGACACGTTTTATGAACATGAAAAATGTGGCCTGGTTGAAATTGAGTATTTGCAGATGGTCAATCCTTATCATGTGATTCCAAAACATTCACCATATAAGGAAATTTTCAAAGTGAGGTTCGTACAATCAGTTCAATTTCTTCATATTTACATTATTCAAGCTATAGGTATAAAGCGAATATCCAAAATTTAATTTGAATTGGTTTATTTTATTGGATTTTGCAGTTTGTTCAAGATTCGGGAGCATGGCATGCAAGGAGTGGAAAAAGCTCGTCGACATACTGACCGGCCCACATGCAATTCGCAATTACAAAATTTTGAAAGCGTCCGTATAATCGATTGCTATGCTGCCTTTTTGGTCTTGTGCTATGGAATCGCGGCCGCATTCATGTTACTTTCCATCGAATTTTTATTGAAAATTAAACGCTTCTGCAAAAACTTTCGTAATTGATGGTTCTGTTGGGCAGATAGTATGTAAACAGTAATTTTACGAAAATTCACGTCCAAAGTGCACATTTTGAATTTTGGGATACAGCATTATAATGACAGGGACATTTCAATTTTGATTTTATATCGAACATGTTTCGAACTTGATTAAGTAATTTGAATCGGGATTCATCGGATCCAAATACGCCCACTAAAAGTCGTGCACCGTTTTTTCTCCTCCATGCACTTAATTAATGCTCTAATCGTCTATTTGAGTTCCAACATTTTCATTGAGTGGCATACATTTATTATCCTACAAATAGAATTGAAACTGATTGCCGAGCTTGTTCGTTTGACAAAACAAAATTTACCTCCACAAACAGTAATCAAGTAATTCAAAAATAAAAATTAGGTCATCAATGACTCAATTCACCAAAGGTATAAAAAGGCTGGGCACCATCACAAGTTTGTAGTTTCTTTCAATCTCCCGATAAATCAATTCTGCGCCCAAAAATGGTTCGCTTGCAAATCATTTCACTTTTTGCATTCAGTTTCCTACTGACTGCGATTTATTCACATCAAATCAAAGTGAAAACCAAGTTTGTAAGTGATGTAGTTTCAAATGAGAATGTTCCATCGTCGATCGTTGTTAAAGCTTCTTGTTGGTCAAACAGAGAAATGATATCGTTTTCTATGGCCATCGATTTTTCCGTTCAATTTTCTAACGATAACGTGGTCAAGAATCAACCGCTTGATGATTATTCGAATAAGATTTGGTTTTTCGTCGATATGAAATGTCAAGAAAGCCTTGAATTTGTGACAATGGTAAGACAATTCGAGTTTTCGTTCCGTTTCTCTACAGAATTTATTTCGAATTTCATTACCTTTAGACGGATCCATGGTTTTATGGCAGTCCTTATCGTTGGATATTTTACGATACCACAGAAGAACAGAAAACAGCATTGGAAAGCCTCCCCTTCCTAACGGACAGCAACATTTTGATCGTTCAATCCAAACAGCCAAACGTTTTTAGTTTGCAACAATGTAAATATTCCTACTTAAAGCTGAACAAATAATTTTTTCGCTTAAAATTTAGAATCCAAGTCTTATTTTTATTTTATTTTTTCTTTGAATTATCAGTTTACAAAACGCATGCAAAATCATCGATGGTTTACTATGAAACATTTGGAATGTGGTACTATGACGATGGGCTCATCGATGAGCGATCAACTAGAGTTTTATCGAAACGAAGACGTGATTTGAAAGGGCGCGTTGTGTCAGTGTCAATGGTTTTGACAAACAATGACTCAATAAATCATTTAACAGACTATCGGTATGTATTGAAACATTTCCATGCGAAATTTCAATATTTTTCTCTGGATTTGATGGAAATTGATCGATTTTTCGAAAATCCAAATTCAATGTAATGTTTGTAGCGATCGTTTGATAGATTCACCCTCAAAGGGATCGTATCCAATCTGCGTTCATTTGATAGCTGCGATGAATGGCACGGCCAACTTTAGTATTGAGAAAACGTGGGGCTACAAAAATCCAAAAACAGGCGAATTCGACGGCATGACGGGTGCAATGCTCCGAAAGGAAGCTGATATCGGAGGAACAATCATATACATGGTTCCAGATCGAATTCCGCAGATGGATTTCCTATCAATGATTGTTAATACGGAAGCCAAATTCGTGTTTCGGGCACCACCTTTATCATATGTTTCGAATATTTACTACTATCCCTTCGTTGGAATTGTATGGGTTGCATCGATCATTTTGCTTTTGATTAGCTCAATTGTCATCTATTTCACATACATTCTACCAAACGACGGTGAACGCAATCATTTTCGCGATGCCTTTTCCGATATTATGCTGTTTGCAGCTGGATTGGTAGGCCAAATGGGCATTCACGTGAATCCGAGAATAATTTCCGGTCAAATTTCATCGGTAAAGTGGACTTTAGTGGAAAAATGCTAAATTAACAATGAATATCATTTGAAAATCACACTTTTTTTCTGAACAGTTCGTGGCATTGATGTGCCTGTTGTTTGTGGTCACATCATACACGGCAAATATTGTAGCGCTGTTACAGTCGACAGCGAAGAGTATCAAAACTCTTGAAGATATTCTCAACTCAGAAATGGAAGCAGGTATACAAGATGCACCATACAACCGACATTTCATACCCATAATGACGGGTGATACCCAAATCAAGCTTTATCAAACGAAAATCGCTCCGCCTGGTCATGAGCCCCGATTTTTCAATCTAACCTATGGCATCGAAAGAGTACGACAGGTGAATTTTTTTCCAAATATTTTCGTGTCACAATTCGGTATAAAATATTGTTATTTCGATGGGACAGGGATTTTTTGCATTTTATTTTGAGCTTGGTAGTGGATATGATCGTATAAAACAAACATTTTTGGAACATGAAAAATGTAGTCTCATCGAAGTACCGTACTCATACATGACAAATCCATGGTTTGCTATACAAAAACATTCATCTTTAAAAGAAATCATTAAAGTTAAGTGAGTAGTAGTTAATATTCAGAAAGCCTCACAAATTTATTTCTTGCAAATTTTTCTTTCTCAATTCTGAAGTGTATTCAAAATCCGTGAGCATGGGCTTCAAACGCGAGAAACATTAAAGATCTACGACACTCGTCCGAAATGTGATTCAAGCGTAAGTTCATTTGGAAGCGTTAGGTTATCGGAGTGCTATGCTGTGTTGCTGGTTTTCTTCTATGGAGCGATTGCATCGATTATTGTGGTGCTATGCGAATTCCTTTGGAAGCATAAAAATAATTGTTCGGAATTCATAAAGAAACAAACACAACGCCATTCGCGCTAAGAATTGAGAATGAAAGAAAGGAAAATAATCGGTTTATATTCTACATTCACAAAATACTTGCTTTGACCTATTTTGCACTTCTTATCTCAGTTGATTTATTATTATTATTCACCATTGTCATAAATTTCTATTGATCGACTAGTTTTGAATTGGTTGACAAAATAATAATAATTGGAAAAACCAATTCCATACACATAGAAGATTGCAACGTAGTTTCACCAAACAATAAAATATAGATATGTAATATCCACTGGATAGTTGGAATATCAGTTATT
>NW_022595245.1:6951951-6954846 GCF_009176505.1 Sitodiplosis mosellana
AAAAAATGGAATACGTTCAAAAACATTTTAAATTCATATGTAACTGGTTCGTAATTTGATAAATTTTGGCTGATGATGCTCCTAATAAAAGCGAAACGTCGCACATTAAACGAATAATCATTTTCGAAAACGGCTTTAGCCCAACACACCACTTCTGTGTTTGTTCAGATGGAATGAAAAAACAACAGCTATACGTGTGCGTCAAAGAAATTTAGTGTATGTGATGTTGGAGTGCGCACTGATGATATGAATTTACTTTAAGGGTACTTTTTTGTTCAATTCGTGATGAAGGGTCATCATGTACATATATATGTGTTGTTGATTATAAAAATGCGATTAGCCAAATGCGCTTAGTTACATGGGAATCATATATGCGTTCCTGGTGAGAAATAGAAGGCCAGTTTCTCAAGCAAAAATGAATATCTTGAAATATTTCAGAACATTGCATATGTCTCCTATCTCTTCAGGAACACAAAAATGGTTCGCATTCCACCTATAAACTGGCCGTTTCGGCCAATTCCATTTTTATCACAAGGCAAATGCTGGACCCTCACGCTATCTATTGATTTTTGTAGAAACCATTAAGGTTTAGACTTAACAGTAGACTTGATTTAAGCTACTTGGACTAACTTGATAGCAAAAAGTCAAACCAAATGGTAGTTGTACTCGCTGTTGACGTCTATTGTATTTGCCTTGTGATTTTTGATCCTCGAAATCATGTAAGCCATTTGCATAAAAATTACACGTTTTCTCGTCATTTCACACATTTTCGTTCGATTTCTTTGCACAAATTTGTGGATAAATTACATGTAAATAGTGCTTATAAGTTTGGCAACAACCCTAACCACGATAATCGTATAACTGCGCAACGATCAATGGAAAATAAAATGAAATGCACTTTTCTCATATATTCGCATTTATATATTGTTTATTTAACTTTGAAATGGAATGGAATGACAGGGAAAAAAGACGGCAAGAAACGAATTTCTCACCGCATAAAAACCCTTATTCGAAACGAAAACAGTTAAAAGAAATAAATAGTAAATAACAAGCAATGAAGACACGTGCAAATAAAAGCACATCACTTCTTAAGGAGGAGAAATATTTCGCACACCCATATAGCTGGATCATCGTTGATGCAACCAATGACTCCATTCAGAATTTGGCTTTATTACCGGGAAGCAATATTATCCTCGCCAACCATAATACAAATTCGGGTCAATATATGTTTTAGTGTTACGTTAGTAACACTAAATCGGATTGTTTCAATAATTACAACGTCTGTGCAAATAGTATACAAAATTAGTATGGAAGCGCCACTCGTTTTTGAAGATCGGTTTGTGGAACAGAAAAGCAAGTCTCATTGATTTGCGTACAACTCGTATAATTTCCCGAAGACGTCGCAACCTTCAAGGCCATGAGTTTAAGGCTACAACCATTTACATACATAAGGGATCCGAAAACCATACAGATTTAGATGATTATCAGTAAGTAGAAGAGTAGAACAGATATTATATGCATTAAATTTATCAACATTTACACCCGCAAATCTACAAAACCAACTTCACAGTCATAATAAGGTAGACACCATATCCAAAGTGTCTTTCTTGATTTCACAACATTGGATTGAGTCTGTAAATGCGACGATGGTAATTGATGTTGGACGAACATGGGGATACCCAAATCGAGAAACCGACCAATTAACAGGAATGTCTGGCCGACTACAGAGAAAAGAAGCTGACATTGGCGGTAAGGTGATCAAGAAAATATTCAAAATACCTAGATATTTTTTTATTCACTTTGAAAACAGCAACTGTCATCTTTATGTTGGTTGAACGTATGCCCCATCTTGAATATCTTTCGGTGATGGTACCGTCGGAATTTGGCTTTATATTACGATCACCGCCCATTTCGTACATTTCCAATATTTACTATCTACCATTCACCGGAGTTGTGTGGATTTGTTCAATTACATTGGTCGCTTTATGCATGGCTATCATTGCTCTAACGTTAAGATCACATTTAAAACCTGACGAAAGTACCGAAATTATGACTGTATTTGATGGTGTTTTGTTTGCGATTTCAACGTTGTGTCAAAAGGGGACAAATATTTTAACAAATTTTATGTCAGCTAGAATTTCACTGGTAAGAATACCATGTATGACTAGCCATCAATGTGATTATAAAATTTTCAATTGTATTCGTTTATATTGCAGTTTACATTTTACATTGCTCTGCTATTTCTGTACACTTCGTATACGGCAAATATAGTGGCATTGCTTCAGTCGACAACAAAATCAATTCGAACGATTTCCGACTTACAAAATCCAGCAATCGAAGTCGCAGTTGAAGATACACCATACAATCGGCATTATTTTAAAACTGAAAACGAACCAACTCGAAAGCTATTGTACGACACGAAACTCGCTCCACTAGGCGAATCAGAAGCGTTCATAAATAGGTCGTATGGCGTAAGTCGATTAAGAAAAGGAATGTTTGCATTTCATGCGGAGGCTCCGCCGATCTACCGTGAAAATGAGAAAAACTTTTTTGAACATGAAAAGTGTGGCCTGGTTAAAATTAAATTTTTTGGCATGTCTGATACGTGGTGCGTCATTCAAAAGCATTCACCATACAAGGAAATCCTAAAAGTCAGGTATGTTTGTCATAAATGAGAAATACAGCAAAATTTATATCTTGCACACTCAATATTATAGCGACATCTATTATTAAAATAGCTTGTAGTAAATGTATTTATAGCATTTCCCTGTAGTCGCGATGTTTCCTATTAAATTCCCCTGTGGTATGTAGTTAACATGTGTCAAACATGAATGTGTCAGTACTACAAGGGAATTTAATAGGAAACATCGCGACTACAGGGAAATGCTATAAATA
>NW_022595245.1:6954946-7024047 GCF_009176505.1 Sitodiplosis mosellana
GGGAATTTAATAGGAAACATCGCGACTACAGGGAAATGCTATAAATACATTTACTACAAGCTATTTTAATAATAGATGTCGCTATAATATTGAGTGTGTGGGATTTAACATTTTTCAGCATTTTTAAAATTCGCGAGCATGGAATTCAGTCCAGAGAACGGGCAAGAGTTTATCCGAATCGCCCGACATGTGCCTCAGATGGGCAAAATTTCGGCAGCGTTCGATTAACCGATTGCTTTCCGGTTCTACTCATTTTCGTTTATGGATTTTTGACTTCATTTCTACTATTTTGCATAGAGACATTTTTTGGAGCAAAATTGTTTGTGGATTGTCCTGCAAAAATCAAACAAATCATAATACGTAGCAAAACAGAATAATTACAGTGCACCTTCGTCAAATGATAGATTGTGGACAGCACTATCATTTGATTGCATGAGCTTTTAACAACACATTAACCATGCCAAATAGTATGGATTTAATCATTAGTTGTGCTTTCTATCTTTGATCTGGTATTATGTTTTGACCTGGTTTTTACGATGAGTTTAAATACATTGTAACCGAATTCGACAATTGATACTCTCTTGACAAAAATTTAAAAACCTGACCAGCAATTACCCTCTGGTTTAGAACAGCATACGAATTAAATTTTGTAGATTTGTTGCTAAAATCACTGAAACCAGAATAAAATGTTGCAATTGACCGTTTCGAATAGAATTTGGATAGATATAAACAGTATTAGACATAAACATGTTATTAAATTTGAAATAGAGGTTTGTATTACTCGAAAAAAAAAACATTTTATTAATGGGCTTCAGCCACGACGACATAAAAGGCAAACAATGAACCAAGACTCTATTTACTCGGCTTATGTTCTATCATCATCCACTCGGTGCAAACCGCAAATTTTCATTTCAGCTTTCGAAAAAAAAATACGATCGATAATTTACATTTCTTGGATCCTATGATAAATTCATATTTCAATGCACCGTCAATTCGTTTATCCACATATGTTTTCATTTGAAAATTATCTTCTCGATACGTTCAGGCTACTATAATCAAGCATAAAATGTAAACATTTCTAAAAGGAAAAAATCGATGCGACTCCATACAGCCTGAGCTCCATAAATAATTGGCTTGCAAGATAATTTATGTTGCTGTGTGCAATTACAAACTTGCCTATTACATCAAATCAATCTACTATTTTTTTAATTCAAGCTATATTGGTTTCTCATCGAGTACTTGAAAGCGAGTGTTACCATGAATTGAGAATCGTATAAAAGGAAGAGCCATATCGAAAGTTACTTTAGTACTTCTTCAATCTTCATTTGGTTATTTTACTCGAAAGAAAATAAGCATCCACTGTCGAAACCATGATTGTTTTCAAATATCTTTTTTTCCTCATAACAATATTCACAAGTTTAAAGCCGATATGTGGTCAAAGAGTTGAAGATCTTTCAAAGTTAGTGGAGGATGTTATTCAAAATGAGCGCGTTCCATCGATTTTATGGGCAAAAAGCTGCTGGTCTAAGATCGACGACTTTAAATTCGCCAAAAGTGCCCCGTTCTCTGTTCAAATCGTTAAATCAAACGCTCCAATCCACTTGCCAACTGACGAAAACACCAACAAGCAATGGTTTTTTATTGACATGAATTGCAATCATAAATCCAATTTTTTGTCGACCATCGAAGAGAAATATTTCGCTCACCCATATCGCTGGATCATCGCTGATGCAGACAATGACTCCATTCAAAATTTGGCTTTATTACCGGGAAGCAATATTGTTCTCGTCAATCAAGATACAAATTCGGATCAATATGTTTTAAAACAAGGTAACACATTGATCTTAACTATGTCGGAAAAGTTTTTAAAACAGCGATAGTAAATTGCATTAAAAAAACAAGAAGCTATAGGAAGAAGAAACAATCGATATAAATAAACATTTTTGTCAATAGCATATCAAATTGCGAGAGAAACACCGTTGCTCTATGAAGATTTCGGACAATGGAATCGTACAAAAGGTCTCGTTGACCTACGTACAACTCGCATTCTTTCTCGAAGACGTCGTAATTTACAGGGGCATGAATTTAAAGCAACATCTGTATTCGTGGAGAAAGGATCTGAAAACCACACTGATTTGGATGATTATCAGTAAATGTTTTTCTTACGTTTCAAATGCTGTACACTAAATGTATTCCACTTTGCAGCCATAACACGATTGACCAGGGCTCAAAAGTGTCATTTGCAATTTCACAACATTGGGTTGAATCTATGAATGCGACGATGGTTGTTGATGTTCAGAGGACATGGGGTGAGATGGCTTAGGATTAGTTTCTTATTGTTTAGTAATTTATTGTCAAAATTTTATGTGAATCTTACAATGCAGTAACATCAACAAATCTTTCTAATCAATCTTGAATCTAGGCTATAAAGATCCGAAAACCGGTCAAATTACAGGAATGTCTGGCCGACTACAGAGAAAAGAAGCTGACATTGGTGGTGAGGAAACTAAAGAAAAACTCAAGCCATGTGACCGATTTTATGAAATTTTCATATTTAACCCCACAGCGACGGTAATTTTCATGACGAGTGATCGTATAGAATATCTTGAGTATCTGTCAATGGCATTCTCCACGGAATTCGCTTTCATATTACGATCGCCTCCGATTTCATACGTTTCAAATATTTACTACTTACCATTCACTGGAGTCGTATGGATCTGTTCAATATTGCTTGTGATTCTGTGCACCCTAGTCATTGCCCTAACGTTGAAATTCCATGTGATGCCTGACGAAGGAACCGAAAATATGACCACATCAGATTATATTTTGTTCGCCGTTTCATCAATCTGCCAAATGGGCTCAGAGTATTTAACTAAAGTATTATCGACCAGAATTTCGATGGTGAGCAAAATAACGATTCTGTGTTGTATTGAAGCTTTTTGTTTTCTTTTCTTTTCTTTTTTATCCTTGAAAATGTTCTTTTGTTTATTTCAGTTTGCGTTTTTCATTGCATTGCTGTTCGTTTACACATCGTACACGGCAAATATTGTGGCATTGCTTCAATCTACAACAAAATCAATTCAGACGATTTCTGACTTACAAAATCCAGCAATTAGAGTTGGGGTAGATGATACGCCATATAGTCGGCATTACTTTAAAATGGAGAATGAGCCAACCCGAAAGCTATTCTACGGAACGAAAATCGCTCCACCGGGCAAACCAGACGCATTCATGAATATATCCTACGGTGTAAGTCGAATGAGAGATGGAATGTTTGCATTTCATGTGGAGACTCCTCAGGCCTATCGTGAAATCGAGAAAACATTTTTTGAACATGAAAAATGTGGACTGGTTGAAATCAAATTTTTCGCCATGTCTGATATCTGGTGCGTCATTCAAAAACATTCACCGTACAAGGAAATTCTTAAGGCTAAGTAAGTTTCATTACCACACATAATACACTTTTCTCCCAACAATGAATTACATTGTCTTTTTTACAGCATTATGAAGATCAGGGAGCATGGCATTCAATTAAGAGAGAGGTCACGTGTTTACAAAAGCCGACCAAAGTGCGATTCGGACGGGAAAAATTTCGGAAGTGTTCGATTGATCGATTGCTATGCAGCTCTTCTTATTCTCGTTTACGGATTTTTGATCTCATTCTTTGTGTTTTGCGCAGAGAAATTCCTCAAATCCAAATTCAAACATATTTGCACATCAAAATTGGAAATGTACAGAGAACAATTGACATCCCCTGAATGAAATGTTTGAAGAATCAGGCTCACTACTATCCTACCCTTGACGTAGTATACTCTGTAGAGCTTTTTACAATGCTTTCTTCTAAATTTGATTTAACGTACAGAATCGACAAATGAGTCCAATTTATTTTAATACTTTTGCACTCAGACACTCGGCGCCAGGCTTACATTTGATTCTTTTGATATAGAACCTTGAAATATGAAAAATATACAATCGATCATGTATTATTTTAATGGGCAGCTCTTGCCCATTTTGGCAGTTCTAAATCCCAAATGGGCAGCTCAAAACTCAAAACTGGGCAGTGTTTTACTTAAATTTTCTTGAAAATGGGCAGCTCTAAAAATTTCTTAAAATAATGCATGCAATCGATAGTATTTCTAGAATCTCATAATAAATTCGTGTTTGCATTGTCAATTCATTTCTCAAGTTTTCATTTGAAAATAACAATCTTGAAGCTTTTAGCCAACTATAATTTGGTTCCACAGAGTCCAGAAAAATAAATCATAGACTCAACAAGATAATTTATATTGATTAATCTGCAATTGCATGTTTATTATACTGAATCAATATGCTATTTTTTCAATCCATTAAACGTATATTCGATTTATTCTAACGTTATATCTTTCGGAATTTCCTTTTCCAAAACTATTCTTCGTGTTTGAAGAAAAGCTTATAATATCATGTTCTATCAAAGAAAATGGAAAATATTTATATAGGTGAGTTTCTTGAAATTGCAGCCCTGTTATCAAAAACTGTTTAAGTATACCTTAATGCCAGAAGAAAACATTACCTTGAATCAAAGATCCTATAAAAGAAAGAGCTATATCAAAAGCTAGCTTAGTTCTTCTTAAACCTCTGTTTTGTGACTTTAATCGAAAAAAATAAGCAACAACACTCAAAAGCATGATTGCTTTTAAGATTCTAATTTTAATTTCAATAATATTCACAAGTTTAAAGCCGATTTGTGGTCAAAGAGTTGAACATATTTCGAAGCTGGTGAGGGATGTAGTTGAAAATGAGCGCATTCCATCGATTTTATGGGCAAAAACCTGCTGGTCAAAAACCGATGATTTTAAATTCGCCAAAAATGCCCCATTCTCTGTTCAAATCGTTAAATCAAACGCTCCAATCCACTTGCCAACTGATGAAAATACCAACAAGCAGTGGTTTTTCATTGACATGAATTGCGAACACAATTCCGATTTTTTATCGACCATTGAGGAGAAATATTTCGCACACCCATATCACTGGATCATCATTGATACCACTAACGATTCGATTCAAAACTTGACATTTTTACCGGATAGCAACATAATACTCGCCAATAAGGACAGAAATTCAGACCGATATACTTTAAAACAAGGTAACACATTGATCTTAACTATGCCGGAAAAGTCTTTAAAACAACGATTGTAAATTGCATTCAAAAAACAAAAATCTCTAGAAAGATCCGTCTATACTAGTATAGATCAAAATTCTATTTTTTCCCCTCAAAAGTGTATAAAATTGCAAAGGAAACACCGCTACTCTATGAAGACTTCGGTATATGGAACCAAAAAGAAGGTCTCATTGATTTGCGTACAACTCGCATTCTTTCTCGAAGACGCCGTAACTTGCAAGGCCATCAGTTCAAAGCTTCAGCTGCATTGCCGACAGAAGGATCTGAAATCCACACAGATTTGGATGATTATCAGTAAATGTTTTTGTTACGTTTCATATGCCATACACTAAATATATTCCATTTTATAGCCATAACATGATCGATCCAGGTCCAAAAGTGGCCTTTTTAATTACACACCATTGGATTGAATCTGTGAATGCGACGATGGATATAGACATTCAGAGAACATGGGGGTAATATACATCCCATTAGTGCCATTCCTATAATTACAATAATATTACATTAATCAATCCCATGTTCAAAGATACAAAGACCCGAAAACAGGTGAAATTACAGGAATGTGTGGCCGATTACAGAGAAAAGAAGTTGACATTGGCGGTAAGATTGATAATACTTTCAAAAATCATTCAATCGCCCACATTTATTTGTCCTTGAACAGCTTCCGTCGTTCTCATGACGATTGAACGTGTCGAATATCTTGATTACCTTTCGATGGAAGTGCCTACGGAGTTTGCTTTCATGTTGCGACCACCTCCGATTTCATACGTTTCAAATATTTACTACTTACCATTCACTGGGCTCGTATGGATCTGTTCAATATTGTTGGTGATTCTGTGCACGTTCATCGTTACTCTAACGTTGAAATTTCGTTTGATGCCCGACGAAGGAACCGACCATATGACAACATCAGACTACGTTATATTTGCTACTGCATCAACTTGCCAAATGGGCTCGGAGTATTTAACTAAAGTATTATCAACCAGGATTTCAATGGTAAACATGTGTTTGATATGTCTTTGTCTTCAAATGGGACATATTTTTGAATTAATCATTTGTTTCAGTTTGTGTTTTTTACGGCTATGCTATTTCTATACACTTCGTTCACGGCAAACATAGTTGCATTGCTTCAATCGACAACAAAATCGTTTCGAACGATTTCCCATTTGCAAAATCCAGCAATCGAAGTTGGAGTGCATGATACGCCATACAATCGGCATTTCTTCAAAATGGAAAATGAAGCAACTCGTAAGCTCTTGTACGACACGAAAATCGCTCCACCGGGAAAACCAGACGCTTTCATGAATATATCGTACGGCGTAAGTCGAATGAGAGAAGGAATGTTTGCATTTCACTCAGAAATCAGCCCAAGCTATACCGAAGTTGAGAGAACATTTTTTGAAAATGAAAAGTGTGGCATTGTTGAGATTGACTTTTACGGTATGGCCGACACCTGGTGCGTCATTCAAAAGCGTTCACCGTATAAGGAAATTCTGAAAGCAAGGCAAGCTCCGATGAATACTTCTCAAAATCAAACACTTTCTTCAATCGAACAAATGACCTTTTTTACAGTATTATGAAGATCAGGGAGCATGGCATTCAATCAAGAGAGAGGTCACGTGTTTACAAAAGTCGTCCAAAGTGTGATTCGGATGGAAAGACATTCGGAAGCGTTCGGTTGATCGATTGCCATGCGGCTCTTCTTATCCTTGTCTATGGATTTTCGATCACATTCTTGGTGTTTGGTGCAGAGAAATTCCTCAAATCGAAATTCAACAATATTTGCACATCAAAGTTGGAAATGTGCAGAGAACAATTGACATCCCCTGAATGAATTTCTTTTAGAAGAATGTGATTCGGTGAATCTCAATTCACTCAACTATCGCTAATATTAGATCAACACACACAAACGTAAAATGGTTGATATGTAGAATTTTTTTGGTGCAAATTTGATGGAGGGAAAAAATTAGATTAGCAGTTAATTAGCATCTTTCTTTCTTAATCACACTATTTAATGTTTTCAGCAAAAAAAATTGTTCTAATTTAGAGAGCACATAAATTAAAATAAACAAATTAAGCTTCTGTAGTATAAAATATGCTTTTTACTCGGTTTATTTGCACAGACACTCGGTGCCAGCCTTATATTCGATTCATTTGACCTAAATAAGCTTTCAAATTTGAAAAAATGCAGAAATTTATCGAACAAAAAAATCGATACGATTACATCGAATCCAAGTTTTATAAGTAATGGGCTTGAAAAACAGTTTTCATTGAGAAGTGTAATTGTGAGAATGCTTATTACATTAAAGCAACCTGCTTTTTTTTAAATTCAAGTTATTCAATATAATTTGATTTACTTCTTGTATGTATGCAATATTTTAGTAAGAAGAGAATTCCTTTTCCTTTTTTTTCAAATCGGTACTTTGTGGCCAGAAGTATCAAGCCGATGAATACATAGTTGGTGAATATCAAACAAATTATTATTAGTTTCTCTTCTCAAATTGCAAACCTGAATTCAAAGCTATTATTTAAAGTTTATGCCGTAGCCTCGTACGACCATTTTAAGTATATGTTTATGCTGCAAGTAAATGTTACCTTGAATTAGGAATTGTATAAAAGGAACAGACATATCGAAAGCTAGCTTAGTCCTTCTTAGTCTTTCGTGCGTTGTTTTCCTTAGTATGCGTTGCGTTGTTTTAACGCATTTGCAGTACAAAATTCGTTTTTCTTTATGCATTCCAAGTCAAGTTTCATTTCAAATTTGACTTGGAATGCATAAAGGAATACGAATTTTGTACTGCAAATGCGTTAAAACAACGCAACGCATACTCGTCAGCAGCTAATATCAGCAGCTGACGTTAGTTAGTGCTGCTGACGTCAGCTGAAAACACGCTCTGCGTGAATGCAACGATGATTGTGGACTATCAGCGAACGTATGGCTACATAGATCCAAAAACTGGTCAAATTTCGGGAATGGCTGGCCGATTACAAAGAAAAGAAGTTGACATTGGCGGTGAGAAAATTGTTATTTTAATAAAGACTGATAATAACTAACCTATGTCAAACTTATGAAATATTAATATTTAATTCGTTTCAAAATAGCAACTATAATTTTCATAACGAGTGATCGTGTAGAATATCTTGAGTATCTGTCAATGGCATTCTCCACGGAATTCGCTTTCATATTACGATCGCCTCCGATTTCATACGTTTCAAATATTTACTACTTACCATTCACTGGAGTCGTATGGATCTGTTCAATATTGCTTGTGATTCTGTGCACCCTAGTCATTGCCCTAACGTTGAAATTCCATGTGATGCCTGACGAAGGAACCGAAAATATGACCATATCGGATTATATTTTGTTCGCCGTTTCATCAATCTGCCAAATGGGCTCAGAGTATTTAACTAAAGTATTATCGACCAGAATTTCGATGGTGAGCAAAATAACGATTCTGTGTTGTATTGAAGCTTTTTGTTTTCTTTTCTTTTCTTTTCCTTGAAAATGTTCTTTTGTTTATTTCAGTTCGCGTTTTTCATTGCATTGCTGTTCGTTTACACATCGTACACGGCAAATATTGTGGCATTGCTTCAATCTACAACAAAATCAATTCAGACGATTTCTGACTTACAAAATCCAGCAATTAGAGTTGGGGTAGATGATACGCCATATAGTCGGCATTACTTTAAAATGAAGAATGAGCCAACCCGAAAGCTATTCTACGGAACGAAAATCGCTCCACCAGGCAAACCAAACGCATTCATGAATATATCATAGGGCGTAGGTAAAATGAGAAATGGAATGTTTGAATTTCACGCAGAAACTAGCCCAGGCTATGCCGAAGTGGAAGAAACATTTTTCGAAAATGAAAAGTGTGGCATTGTTGAAATCAAATTTTTCAGTATGTCTGATGCCTGGTGTGTCATCCAAAAACATTCACCATACAAGGAAATTCTGAAAGCAAGGCAAGCTCCGATGAAGACATCCCAAAATCAAATGTTTCTTTCAATCAAACAAATGCTCTTTTTTTACAATATTATGAAGATCAGGGAGCATGGCATTCAATTGAGAGAAAAGTTGCGCGTTTTCAAAAACCGTGCAAAGTGCGAATCGGATGGCAAGAATTTCGGAAGCGTTCGATTGATTGATTGCTATGCCGTTTTACTTATTCTTGTTTATGGTTTTCTTGCTTCAATCGTGATTTTTGCTGTAGAATTGGCTGTAAAAGCAAAAATACGCAAATTTTGAAGGCAGAAAATAGTTGTGTGTGGAGAACGTGGAGAAAATTCAATTTCAGAATTAAGCGATTAAGAAAATTGCTTTATTTGCCTCGAATCGACATGATGATATTTTCAATAATAAATTAGCACCTTTATTGTATTGCGCAATTCAGATTCGTTCGTGGTTTTAATATTTTATGTTAAAAAAAATGATTGTCGGTCAAATTGGACAAAATGTGGTTGGTATAGTAACCTATGTTTGGTTTGAGTATGTACAGAGTCACGAAGAATATATCCTATCCTATCTTTAAATCAATACACTTTTAAAAAAAAATTAGTTTGCATCAAGCTTTTCCACCCGATTGAATGATGGATTGCACTTTATTTGAAATGCTTTTTTTTTCATTTACATAGAAAGTTACAGTGTTTTTACTTTTTAAACAAAGGGAAAGTGTAGGTGTGAAATTCAACATTTAAAATAAACTATAGTCAAGCTTAATGTAATTTCATCATTTGATTTACCAACTAAAGGCACTACTCGCTTTGAATAGTAATCTGAATAAAACGATTTTTTCTTTTCTTTTAAAATTGAGTAACGACAACAGTCATTTGTTGGAGTGATAGTCACATTTGCAACAATAATTTAGTGGAAATGGGACTGGATTTGTAATATGAACGTTATATTGATTGATAAATTCAAATATTTTTTTGATAATTTTTGTTGATAATTGTGCTGATTTATTGTAGAGAAATTAGTGATTTTCAGATTGAATTTATTAAAAAACGACGAAACTTCCTCAACCGTAAAACAAAGACGAAACCAATTCAACACTATGTCATTCACTCCAATGGTAGCACGCTCCTGAACGAGTCAGTGTGAAAACGACAAAATCGGTCTGTTCACAAATTATGTTTGGAGTTTCTTTTATGTTCATGAAATACCGAGACTTTACAACGTAAATATCAACATTTTTGGGTTTAGACATTATATCGTTAAAAATCAAAGCAAACTAGTAACGATGGGATAGTGCAGTGAACAGTGACGCTGTTTGTTTTAATATCAAAATATGGCTCTAAAGCAATTTTCATGAAAAGTATACTTTAAATTGCATTCCATCGAACTACTTAATGAATTTCATAAATTAGGTTGGGCTATTGATCGGCTTCGTCACTTGATCTATATGAAATGCTTATGTGCATTAACAAAAATGGCCATATCCATTGGATACTATATGTTGCATTCCATGAAGCGCGTGTAATTAGAATTTATTAATTGGCTTTTGTTTGTCCAAGTTTTTTTTCTTCTTTCTTTCAACGCCAACACTGCGATGGGTGGTTCACATTTCACCGCATGATATTCACACTGGGTGTATGTTCCCATCGGTGTTCGACAGGTGAAAACATGTCATAAATCTATTTTCCAACATTCAACACAACCTTTCCAAATTGTTTACTAACGACAAAAAGGTTTACAAAACAACTAGAACAATTGCTTGCGTTCACATCATTAGCGTTATGAACAGGTTTTTGTTCGTACTTTCTATCAATCAATAACATAAAAAGTCAACAAAATACAATCTAACTTATGAAAAAAGTCATCGGAAAAATAGATAGAATTCTGAAACAAAAAACAAACCTAAATGGAACAAAATTGTATTAAAAACTTTCGGCAATACGATCAACGTTTGCCAATGGCATCAGTATCAACGAAACGAACAATTTTATATTCGATTGCCAAAGAATATTCGACGCAATACAAACAATATGCGAGTCATTATGGCGGATTTCATTCTATAATTTAAGAACATTTACATATAACGAAAATCAGTGTGACTACAATCAACGATAACCGTGGTTCAATTCGACACAAACAAATACTGCAAACATTTTCAGCGCCAGTTCAGATTGTGGTGAATATTATGGAGGTTTCGTGGATCGGGATACAAAATCTATACAAAAAATAATGTTTCGGAATTATACACATTTATCATAAATTCGGCGGCGTCATTTTTACATGCCCACAAGCTTATCACTAAAATCAGAGGTATTTATGGCAAATGCACTTAGCTAAATCGGTATGCTCTCTTTTTCATCAACGAGATGAAGCTATTTCTTTCTTTAAAAAAAACCGGACCAAAAGTTGGATTTAAAGCTATTTTCATTGATTGCTTAATTTAAAATGTTGTCCATTGCTTCTTTGGTAAGCCCCTTTCGTTCTGCACTTTCATTAGTTTATTGCGATTTCTGTGCCCATTTGAAGTCGTCGGCTCGTGGCCTGCAGCCGAACAGATACTCAATGATATTTTCCATTCCAGACCAAAACCTGCAAAAGACAAACAAACAAACAAAGGAAATGTATAATAAATTCACGACCGTGAAAGAAATAAAAATGATACAATCATTCGAGCAATCTAAAATCGTCGTTCATTTTCAGGCGTCGCACAACAAAAGAAATGATCAACTCAAATATTTGGGTCAAAACCATGATTTATTTATTGGTGGAGGTTAAAAAAAAACCCTAAATAAATGTCACGCAGGATAATGTTGACTATTTTCAACTAGCACATAACTAGCGCTATTTTTAGACCGACGGTTGTTTTTTTCCGTCTCCTTTGTTTACTTGTATCATTTCGAAAAGGGTGCGGCGTTAACGGTGAAGTCGTTTATCAATGGAATTTTTCTTTGTTCATTTCCAAAGCAAATAACGGTACTCGCGCATAACAAGTGATTTTCACTATATTAACAGCATTTAGAACGAAATTACACAAACGCAATATGCTGTTGGTTTTTCTTCTGTTTCGTTCTGTGTTATCAATTGAAAATCAGTATTTAAGCGCGTTTCATTTGCAATTCAGATTAGTAGAAATGAAAGAATCATATAAATAATAATTGCTCGTCATTTTGGTGCAATTCAATGATACGTACTCAATATGGTTGGCTATGGGGTACACGTTATAACTTTACAAAGAGAGAGAGAGAGAGAGAGAGGGAGAGAGAGAGCGAAAAAAGTCAGCAACTTAATTTCATTTATTCAACACGAGAATGATTTGATGGCGTGAGGACGGTTGATGAACGCCAATTGTTTCATTTCCATTTCATTTACAAACCACTTGAGAAATCGCGATAACGGAACGCATATTTCCATATTATAATTTAAATAATACACTCGATAATGCTAGGAAAGTCACCAGCTAATTGAACATTGTTTTGTGTGTCCCGCGTGCGGTATGGAGCCGAGAGCACCACGATTTCTACGTTGACCATGCAATGGGAACGAAAAAATCGCAACGCTAAGCATGAAATGACACGAGTCAACTTTCAAATTACTGCAGTTCGTTGGAGCTTTTTTTTCCGTTTCATTCGTTCTTTTCTTTCTTTTTTTGCGGTAACAAATATTAGCTTGGGGTAAACATAAAAATAGTTTGTTTTTTTTTTCGTGTGCGGTCACATGCAAAGGGCGTCAATACGACCAAAATGAATGGTTTCGTCAATCCCACAAATCTGACTTCATCGTTGAGCTTCAATTTTGCAGAAACATATTTATCATTCCATCACATGCACGTCATAAAAACGAAATAGCTGAAAAAACGAATCCTCAATGGGAACCATCAAATGTGAAATGCTGCTCATAAAAGGAATCGAAAATTGTTTATCCATCCATGGAAAATTAACTCATCGATGAACGCTGAACTGTTTGAATGGCATTTAATTGATATGAACATGGTCGATGAATGATACGCACGAACAGACGAACAAACGAATGGGGAAAAAAGCCAAAGACAAAGCATATTTGGTTGAAGCGAAACGAAAAATATTCGGGCAATTCGGATCGTTCGCGAGCGAAGAAGAGACACAGTCGTCAAAAGGTTAAAACCATTTTTGACTGTAGCGCGACTCACACTGTTGCTCACATGAATAAACCAAGAAGCGAAGGGGCAACATTTCCATTAACCCCAATAAGCGTATGTGTGTGTGGGTGGGTGAGAGTGTGTGCGTGTAATGAAAGCGTGCGGCAGTTCATTTGGTACGATGGCAATGCTTGTGACGATGGAGTTCATGCACGCAACTCACACTCGAAACGGATACTTTAATTTTACGACATGGAAATGCAATAAAAACCTGCAACGCCGCGTGCGTCTCGAATAGTTGCGAGTGTAGAATTTTGAATCGATCTGTTGAACCATGATGAATCAACATGAAAATGAACCATTCACTCGAATATGTTTAGTTTACCTCAATTTTTCCAGTGGCCAATTCAGCCAGCCAGTTGTGATACAAAAGTACGTTTCATGCGGGGCCACATGGTGTATGCGATGATGTCGTCGAGGCAAAATTATGTGATTGTCCTGTAGAAACAGCACCCAGCGCGGCAGACCGAAATACGTATGCGACCATTTGTGTATCTAAGTAAAACAAACACGCAAAAAAATGACCCAAATTAAATGATATTTAACTAAACAGATTAAAGCAAACCGGCACAGATAAATCAATTTTAAAAATATTACATTAAAATATTGAGTACACAGTTGGTTATTTCATTAACGCACCTGATTGGTCATCGCCACGAATATGGAGCACAGGAATAAATACGCACTAATTGGATAATGATCTTGTATGTCGGCTGGACTTTTGGTGAGGAAATTGAATGCAACGGCGGCTAAAATTGGTAGAGCAACCATAAAATTGTCTCCATTTGTTTCGATAAAATCGTGGCGCGTTATCGACGTTGGATCAATGTGATGTTCACGGAATGGTCGCAAAAATGCCTATACAAAATACCGAACAGAAGAAGAAAAAAAATACCGGCCCGAAGAACACGGTAATTGGGCAAACGCACGAAAATTACACCGGTATGAAAAAAAAATTCAGCAAAATGAGAGAAAAATTTACGAGTGAACAGGAAAAAAACCAAAGTTCATGTTTCAGCAAACAGTCTTTGATGTGTGTATTTGTGAGTTGAGCTTTTGTTGCTTCGCTTTATGATTATCACCTTGTGTGTTATGATTGGCGTGTCAAAAGTCGATAAATTAAACCACCAAATATCAAATTGAAATTGACATATCGCCGGTTTTTCCTCAGAAATCAATTATCTTAAGTAAACTTGTACCACCGAATTATGACTAATGGATTTTTGGTGGTTATCCAGCAATTTACTCCGTTCGATGTTGGAGCACACTTTTGGGCTATTGCTGCTGCTTCTACTCTTAATTGACCCATTTTGCTGACGAATGTGGATAGACCAAAGGTTACCAAAAGAATTTTGGTGCGTTAGCTGTCTAGTCGCTCGTTTTTTTCATTGATGTACTCGATAGATAAAAATCGATTTCGGATCAAATACCCAAAATGAAAGTATCCAAAGTAAATGGTATAGATTTAATCGAAATGGAAACAAGTTATCAAAATTGAATACAATTTTCACCCACTTGCTACTTCAAATAGTTTGTTATCACAATAACAACAACAACAACAACAGTAAAAGAAGTGACAGTGACAACAATAGCAGCGACAACATCATCAGAACATATATCTGTGTTTCAAATAATGCGCAGAAATCAATGCAATCACTCACAAGGTGGATTGAACTATTCATACACAAAAGTATCAAACTAAATATAGCGTAGCCAGCAAATACTGTTTGGTTTTCGGCATTTTCTTTATTTTTACATGAAACCGCATTGATACCGTCCAGACATGGAGTCGCTTTTATTGAACAGGTCGTTGGCATGTTAAAATTATTATGCGAATCAAAGCAAAATTGTGTGTGTGTGTGTGTGTATTCCACGTTATTCTGCGCTTCATTCAAATGACGACAAGCCATAGAAAGTGAATTGCTTGGAAATAACTACACACACGCGCTGGAAAAAGAGGAACAAACAAACGAATTGAATGTCGCATTTTTTTTTATTTCACTCCATTCGAAAGGATGTCGTTTCATTCGAAGCCACAACTAAATAACTGTATTGTAATTTTTCTATCGTTTAGAAAATTTATTCCATATTTATTTGTATGCTAATCATGGAATTGAAATAATATGTTTTTTTTCGCGGTATCGTGTCACACACAAGCCGTTTCCATATGAAACGGCAACAGCAAAAGCTCCTCACATTTCACATATATGCAAATCAAAACAAAGCAATTAGGTGGAATAAGGGAGAGAGAGGGAGAGAAAACAAAAGAAAATATATGACTTACTTTTCCAACAATTGGCAATTCCACCGATCCCCATGTATCAGCTGCCCAATGCACTAGGCCAGAGCCAAAATCGGCCGTAATTATGCCGCACATTGCAGCTGCAATCACAATGCCCATTCGTTCGAAGCGAAAATATCGGATAATTAGGAATAAGTTTAATATCATTAAACTAATGCACATGTACACGCAAATCACCTCTTGTATTCGTTTGCCTGAGACACCACACAATCGCGAAACAAAAATGTGTGTTCGTCGTAAACATGTAAGGTCGGAGGTTAAAAAAAATAGAAAGAGAGAGAGAGAGAGAGAGAGAAATAGGGAAAGAGAAGAGAAAAAATGAACGTAAAAATAAATAAAAGCCATCAATTACATTTAGTGTGCTCATAATAAATATGCGAGCAACATAAAAACGTTTTTATCGTTGCTACATTCGGCGAAAGGACTTTGAATGCTTGGTCCGGGAACGTGAGTGACTTTATTTGGCTTTCAATAATATTCACCTGAACATCGATATTTGCTTATCGAAAATACAAAAAAGGAAAAAAAACTCACTCAAGTGACTCACATTTTCCTTGCGATTCGAAATGCAGAGGGGTGGTCTGCATTCGAAGCGTTACAGCTTGAATCAATGGAAAAAACTTTACTGTCTCGCTTCGCGTACTTACGGCGGCCGTCAAACGTATGACTTCAAAATGCGAAAGTAAAATAATAATAACTTTAACATTTCGAAGGAATGAAAGTTAAAAGCACAATAAAAATAAACACACGAAAAAATCAATAGGAAAACGGCGCCATTGAATGGGTATGCATAAACATGACTCGTTCAATTTGTTAATTGTACTTGGTGGGCAACAATGAACACAGAACAAAAAATGTATACAGATTAAAAGTTGATAGAAAAATGGTGTTATGTTTACAATCGAAAAAAGTAAGTGGAAGAAAATAGTCGTGATGGCGGTCACTTCACCATTGTGCGAGGTAATCGAACGTAGTGAAATTGGAGTAGCCTTTTTTCTTTGAAAAGAATGAAGCTTAATTGTGCAAAGTGCGCGCTTACACTTGCTTCTCATTGTTATCAAATTCGTCAATAAATGAACTTCGCTCATTTTCGACTCACTTTTTGATTGAGGCATATCCAGAGTAATTTTCCTTTTCAATACATTTGTTCTGCTACATGGTTCATTTCTCACCGAAAATGGTGCGCGTAGCTGCATTAAAACCCATTATTAAACTTAAAATTCAAAGGTTTATTCGGGGTGATGTGGCCACACTACAAAACATAACAAACTAGCCCCCTAACTGTCGATATTTCGTGTGAATTATTTATCGGTTCATCGTCAGTCGAATCGAAGTGGCCGGTCAATTTTCCATCAAGTGTAAAAATTAATTCAATCGATAACAAGTCGAAGCGGTCAAATTCAATGGTTGAAACGTGTATGGCAGTCCACGTTGCCATGAAGTCCATCGCTTATTTAAATTTTCAAAGCCACTTGGAAACTACACTGATCAAGCGAATATTTAGTATTCGTCGGCGTCCATCTGAGCAAAATTCTATTGCATGACATTAAATGGAATGGAACAAAAAATATATTTGTATTGCATTGAAACATGACCAAGGATTTCAAATCGCTTGTTATTTCAATTTACTTGAAGTACAACGAATAGCATTGATCGATTCGAAGGAGGTGTTACAGCGTCGTAAAATGAGCGAGGAGTATTTGTTTCGGTCACAGTGTATATTGTTTTCAGTCAAAGTGGAAATTGACATTTGGTCTCACTCCCAGTTTATGAAGTAAATCAATAAATAATTGACCTATGGTTTAATTAAATTTCCTTTGACTACTTTGTTTGTTCGACGGAGCCGCTTTGAATGTCAAACGTGTCCATTTTATTTGATAAATATTTTAAATGGACCAATTGAAACCTTGCGATGGACTATTGTAAATTGTAAACCGACAAACATATGGGAAATGAAGCAAATGTGATGTAAAGTTCAATAAAATAATAGTATTTTGTCACAGTGACGTGTCACATGGATGGGGACGGCGAGTGAGAGTGGTTTCCATGCTTTGAATGAAGTACGCGTGGGAATTCGTCCGTGTGTTGGATACAAAATAGATAATAGCGCTATAAAAAAATCATTACCTGGACTATATAAATTAGCTAGCTCTTGAGCGCCCTTGTGCTGTGGTCCCCATCGAGGAGATGATTGTGAATCATAACATATGCTTTTTGTGTCTGTTGCTGTTGCCAACTGACAATTTGCATTCGGATCGTCTTCAAGCATTGAATTTTCCAATATTTGTTGATCCGTTTTCACGGGTGTCTATCGAGTGAAAAAGAGAACAACAAAGAAAAACAAAAACAAAAAGAAATGTAGCACTGGATTTATTGTGATATTTCACCAACTTTTATAGCACTAAATACGTATACGAGGCTTTAGTGAACGACAGCCAACGGCAGGTTGCTATGATTTATCGTGCACGGGTATTAACATTGACATTGAATCAGGCGAAATTTGTTCGGTTCAAAATACCGGCTTTATTAGCGTATAAGTCGTTTGCACCAGTAACCGTAACGCATTTCGGGGACAATCTTTCTATTTATTCGGTTCAATGGAAGCAACAATAATTTATTTAACGATCTCCGTGTCTGCATGACCTCATGAATCAAATCAGAAACACACATGGAGAGAGAGAGAGAGAGAGAGAGAGAGAGAGAGAGAGAATGAACCACACGGTGATATGACAACAAGTCAAGTATTTTATACGTTTGATAGATATGCATGTATGATGAAGTAAAATGACTGACTGCGATAGCTAAAATTGACACAATTGAACACAGTCATTTGTTATTCATGCCATTCGTACCCTTTTTTTCTCTTTGTTCTTTTCAAATGACATATAATTGGTGATTATGCGTAGAACAAATCACAATATACTTACTGCGTTTAAAAAGTTAGTTGATAGTTGAAATGCTGCTGCAGCTGCGGCTGGCATCGTCACATTCAAACTGTTTGCATCGTTGGATAGATCCTTTGTATCCAAATGCCGTGGCAATGTACTTAACATATCCATTTTTTGTTTGTCTGTAAATTTATCACACTTCTGCTAATACTTTGAACAAAGAACACTTCTCAGAGCACCGAACAACTAATATTCATATCTTGAAATTGTTCTCGTTTTTGTATCGTAATTTCTTTTTGTTTTTGTTTCAAAGATCAACTGTTCCGCACAGGGTCAACTCAATGCTGTGAAACGTCGCACGCGATACACTATTTCAATTCATTAGCAATGTGCGATCGACTGTGACTTTCTGAATGAAATACAAAAATATCTCAACATCGTTTTGTGATGATGCGTCTGTTGAAGTGTACCTGTCACCGATGATACAATGATTTCTTAACGCCAAGACGGGGCTATTGATGCTTCTCGTCGTTGCGTTGTTGTTTCTTTTGGTTTCGTGCCAAATCGAAACAAAATCACACTGTTGAATGTTATCGCTAATTTTAAACTTTGATTGAATGCAACAACCTCACCAGCCCAACATTACAAATACCAATACGTAATTGTCACGCTTACACACTCAGACACCAACTGATTCGACTTTTTATTTAGATTCTACTTTTTTTTGCGCGAATTCTTGCGTATAATCTTGTGTTTACACACAATGAACAACTGGTTGCGATACGAAAACTGGGTGACTCAAGAAAACCGATCGAATTGAATCAGCTGTTTGGAGGAAATATTTACAACGAATTTTTTTCTTTACACTTGAATGAACTCTCCGTTTGTTCGATGATTTGAATTTATTTCGTTTGTTTTTCTTCTGATTGCCGTTGATGTGGTTTAGTCATGTGATCATCACCGCGCGTAATACACCGCACTTACTTCGACGATTCTCGTGATATCACTGACTCAATTTGCCTTCGAATGTGTGCCGTGTGCGGATACAACGATTGGCAATGCTAAACTGAAACCGAATTTTGTTTCACACACACGAGCCGAACATGCGCAGCACTAAACAACTAAGGAGTTGGATCCAACCGACACAAATTACGCGCGGAAAAAAGGATGGACTCACGCCCTCAATTATCAACCAGACACCAATGTTGTTCTTTTTTTTGTACTGAAGATGAACTTGCTTGGCCTTGATCTGCATTCAATTGAAGACGGCTACAAATTCTTCTCTTAAATGTGCAACAATATTTCTTGATTTAATTTGTATTACAAATGCAATTCTAAACGAATTAAAAATAAATCCAAACTAAATATAAAGTTAAGAAGTTTCGGAATACTAAAAATTCCGTCATCAAAATTGTATCAACGTATATAATTTACGAGAAATTATATCACAGTTTCAAAAATTTATTTCAGTGAATAAGTACTTTTTTGTTTTACATAATTCGACTAAAACTGCTTTGGTCGCTGAATTTCTTTTTAAAACAGTTAAATCACTCAATTTGGTCATGAATAACATTAGTCATGGTTGGTTGACACAATTTTATTTCAAATACAAACTATTTCCAGATTCGAATAGTATTTTCTAAACTGCGTAGCGATTTGTCGCATTTGGTTATAACCACCTTGTTAATTCAAAATAAACAGAGAGAGAATGATTTCAATTGTTTTCAACGCGAAGAGTGATGTAAACACGTAACATCGTAACCGGTATCATCTCGTGTTCGTAGTAAATAGATTATAATAATGCGGATAACCTATATAACATGGATCACCAGACGGAACCAGTTTGATAAAAAAAAACTATCGCCAGACAAAACGTATAACCGCACAATAATTGCAATGAACCTCGGTTTATTTAACGCTGTTTTTTGCTAATTAAGATTGCGTAGAAATTGCTATGCTTTTGCAAAAAGAATTTCTTGTTAAAATTTCATAATGTTTACGTATTTGACTGTTACACTCATACAAGGAGAAATGACATCATATCAAATGAACGAAGTAATAAACATGATTTCGATGGAAATTTAATTGATTTTTTTTATAACTTTGCAGTGTAATAAAGGGACAATCTTTATTTCATTCTTTATCTCAGAGAAAATGTATTCAAAATACATTCAAAAACGAAACTCTCTCAAAGCGACCGAGTAATATGAATTAGTGTTGCCGCTGTTTATGCGGCGAAATCGGTCACAGGCAGACAGTAGGTGTGTTGTGCATACAGCCACACGCGCAAGCAGATGTGTAAATACAAGCCGACAAATCGGTGAGTGTTTGTGTGTGTATTGCGAGTGTAACGTATTCGGATATGTCACACATCAACATCAGCAGACAGCAGAATATCAGTTTGACGGCTCGGGCAACCGTAAGCGAAACGCGTGTATTCACAACATCAAGTGTATTTATTGAAAACAATCGATTTTTTTTCTTCTTTAGCTACTCGTGTACGGGCTTGAGAAATCGCTCGCTTTTGTCGTTCAAATAATAATTCATTTGCTTAAACCGAAAATCGATATGAAATTGTGTTTCATCGAAGACGACCGAAATTGAAAGAAATTCAGAAAAAGAAAATCAATAGATCATTGCCATGGCATAGAATAATTCATAACCAAGAATTAGTGATTTTAGAATCGTGTGCACGATATGTGATATGGGAACTAGTCGTGGTTTATAAATAAACAGTGTTGTGAATTCATCATATTAATACATATGTGAACGAATAAAATCAATCCAATAAAATCCAAAATCGGTTCGAGTCCCATCCAATCCAAAGAAACTCAAATAATGTTCTCATAAGAGGCACGCAATTGATTTTGATTAGAATTACAGTGAAGACGTGCGGGTTTTGAGGGCTTAGTTTTAAATCAAATTAATTGAATCGAATTCCATAGCATTGAAATTATAATTTTGACATATATTCAGTCCCATAAATTCACCAAGAGAAACGAAATCAAACATTAGCTCTAGTTTTTAAAAAAATGACGGAATTACTGCAAAAATATTGGAACATGGACTATTTGACGGAGAAACACTTGGCTGGTTTCGATAGTTACAAAGTGAGTAACTCGTTGTGTGATTTTCTTGTTAAGTTGGAAATCTATAATTGAAGCTGTATTTCACCTTGTGTTCTATATTGACGTAAAAACAAAACCCGTTTACATCCATTTGCCTCGACTTTGATAAACCGGAATACAATAATTACATCATTCCATGCAAAATTAACCGCCAATTTTAAATTAAGCAGCTCTGACTTTTTCACATACACACACACACACACTGCATCTTTCTTTTCGTTTGTGTGTGACTCATAATAATCGTGAATTAGGATGACTAATATTTTGATATTCGTTTAACGCTTTATTTTACTCTTTCCTTCTCGTTCTAATCAAATTAGGCGTAGTTTAATTATAGCTATTTTCAGTGCATTTGAATATCCACCGACACACGGCCACGAAAGATATATATGAACTTTGGATGTTAAATAATAAGTCTAGAAATTCGCAACAAACTCGTTGTGACGTGCCACTTTTTTTTCTCTCTACATTTCTCTCGTTTTTTTGTTCTTTTTCTTCGTCTAACCCTGTGTCAATACATAAAATAATGATTGTAACAGAAATAGGCTTCCTTCGTAGTTTATCTTTCAAAGTAACGAAGATGTGCTTTTTTCTGTGTATTCACATTCCAATCAGGTGACCTAGCATCACTGATTGCTATATTTAATTTGTACGTATTCGAAGAGAAAAAAAACGGTTTCTTATCGTTGTGTTATCGAAACGTGCCGCAATGTCTATCACCATATACAAATAGATAATTTTATATTTTGTTTTTCTACTTTACAGTACAGTTCGATAGACACGTCACCACTGAGTGTCAATGTAATGCATCCGTTTTGGAATTCACTTGTAAAGGTAAGATAGAGTTCACAACTTTATCTAATTCTAATTTGCCTGCAATTAACGTCATTCAATTGTATATTTTGTTTTGCAGTTTTTTCCAAAATGGATTGCACCAAATGTAGTCACATTCGTCGGTTTTCTATTCACCGCGTTAAATTTCATCATTTTGTCATGGTATGATTGGGGTTTCTATGCAAGTACCGGCTATGAAAATACGACGCCGGTGCCGAATTGGTTTTGGCTGCTTGCCGCCATCAACATTTTCCTTGCATACACATTGGACGGAGTCGATGGTAAATTGGCACGGAGGATTGGATTGTCGGGGCCGTTGGGTGAACTCTTTGACCATGGATTGGATTCATACACAGCACCATTAATACCATCCTGTTTGTACAGCATTTTTGGCCGTGGAAGTGGATCAATTCCACCAATTCGAATGTATTTCATCGTTTGGATGGTGCTATTCAACTTTTTCGTGTCACACTTTGAAAAATACAACACCGGTGTACTATACTTACCGTGGGGCTATGATTTCGGTATGTGGGGATCGACGCTCATGTTTTTGACGACATGGTTTGGCACATTTGAGTACTGGAAACGTTCGTTGCCATTCGGCATCCCATTGGGATTAGGATTAGAGTTTTTGTTGCATGCCAGTGCCTTGTCAAGCGTTCCAATGGTCGTGGTGAACATATACAAATCATATAAATACAAAACTGGCAAAATGCGATCACCGCTTGAGGCAGCCAGACCATTTTTCCCATTCCTAACGTTTTTGGCACTGTTCATATTCTGGATACAGAAATCACCCAGCAACATTATGGACGTCGATACACGGGCGGTATTTCTGCTCACTGGAACGATTTTCAGTAATGTCAGCGTAAGTCAAAGTACACTTGTTGCCATCAAATTCAAATGGTCACGCAAAGTGATTTTGTTTACATTGTTTGTGCCATTTTTTTTTCGCTGAATAAGTTATTACCTACTAGCCAGTTTTTTTATTGTCATAAATTTTAATTCATTGCTTCATCTTTTTTTTTTCTTGATCCGACGAAATCAGTGCCGTTTGATTGTGGCACAAATGTCGAACACACGCTGTGAAGCCGTTCATTGGATGACACCGATTTATGTGGTAACATTGCTAATCAGTTTGTATGTACCGATTTTGGAACGACCATTACTATACCTACTCTGCATTGTGACAACCGGTGCACACTGGCACTATGGTACGAAAGTGGTAAGCGAACAAAGTCATGCATTTTGAAATGCGATTTATCGAAATCATTCAATATTAATCCTTGTTTTTCCACTTTTTCAGGTGCAACAAATGTGCGATCATTTTGGACGCGAATGTTTCACTGTCACGCAAAAGAAAGTGCAGAAGAACGGTGTAAAGGCAAACTAAACGATTCATTTGATTTAGCCTTTTTTATCTACTTCATTGGTTGTATATTTGCTTAGCTATTGACCACCTATTCTTATCATGAGAAGAGAAAAATACAAATGAAGATCTGATTAATTGCGAATCATTTCAAGTCAATGGAAAAGATTGAACGAAGAAAATTTAGCAAAGCCTCAGAGTTGAATCAATTGTAATTTGTGGAATGCTTGATAGATTTAAAATCGAATAAATGCAGCTAGTTGTATTGTTGTGTTAGCAAATCTAGGTAGATTGCATGCAGTTCAAGTTTTTACCATAGATATTTTTTTTTCGCCAATTTTACAATGCTTTATCGCATGCATTAACCGCGTTGTATTTTAAATTGTTAATATTTTGTTTTTGCGACAAAATTTGAGAAAAGAAAGATATTGGATTTCGAATACCTTTGCCAATCCCATTTGAGTCAGTATTGCTTTGTTTAGTTTCACCTGAGATTACAAAAAAAAAGTATTCGCTATTTTGGTACCAAAGATATCAATGCAAGCACTTAGTTAGAGAAAAAAACAAAAATGTAATGAGAAATGATAAGATTCAGCCAGCACTACCATTTGGATAACCGGAATGCAAGGAACATTCAAACAAAATGTTACACTTGTATGTAATTCCCATTCCGTTTATCTACATGATGTGCTGGTTCTAGTGATAAATGAAGATAAAGAAAATGCATGTTGTATGTTGTACACGGTCGTAACGTTTAATTGATGAGACCAAACAGAAAATGAATGAATTCATTTGCTAAAGTGAGAACACTAGTATTAGCCCATTATAATGTGTTTAAACAAATAACAATTTTCATGTAATTTTACTCAATGTTTCACCACAATTAATTTTTTTTTTTTAAATCCATGTTCACAATCCATGTATCACAAATATCCGAAAATCCACAGCTAAATAGACGATAATCGAACAAATGATGTAATTTGCTTTCAACCTCTCCTCCCGTTGTCATGTTTTCCAATGAACGAAACACACTATATAGACTTACCAATCAAATGTTTGATGTACTCCAATTTTTTTTTCATTTCACAAGCAAACAAGTCGTCTATACATGCACCGAAAATATTTAGTTGAATCGAGTAGCTAACAAAAAACAATGGATTCGTCAGATTATTTATGAGAAAAAAAATGTATTTTATTCTTAATCAACATGAATCTTAATGTAATAAGACGAATATTTATTTTTTTCTTCTATAATTTCATCTACTTAAGAAAAACCCTGTGTCTTCTTGTACAAATTATTAAAATGCATTCAGTATTCATATGAATAAAATGGACATTTTTCTACGTTTAACGGACATTTGGAATTTATTAATACGGAAGGCATTTTAATACTTACCAAGTCTCTGAGCATTGAGGATAATATATCGAAATTCACTGAAATTATTTCAAAAATCTAAAACGTAAATATTTGTTCTTTTGGTTGTTGTTGCAAAAATGTTGTGTTCTGTGTTCCTCATTTTGCGCAGTTCAAGGTGTGAATAATCATGTTCAGGACCATAAATTTAATTGCCCATTCTTGAGAAACCATTCTGCTTCAAGCTACAAACAATTAGATGAAATATGTGTAGAAAAAAAATTCTAAAAAATTTGAATATGCCAACGTTAGTAATAAAAATCAATCAATTTTGTGGACCTAAATCAGTCAGTCAGTTGGTTCCTAATCAAAACACACTGAAATTTGCAAGCAAAAGCCAAATAAATACTCCATTTTTTTGCCGGTACATTTTGTATACAAAAATTAATGCTGTTGATTGTACACATTATGGACAAGAGATGATTATGATAATATGTAATCGTCTTTTGTGTGCAGTGTTAAAGACGTCATTAAGTGAGGTGGGCCAGTGAGCACTCATGTGTAACGGTATACAAGCTATTAACATTTCGGGCAGTCGGACGAAGTCAATTGGCTCGTGCGAATCAATTCGAAGGTTAATGGCGAAACATGATGAAGCAGAAACAAAAATCGTCTTTTTTATAATCTTTTTTAATAATGTCAACCATTTACTATCAATATTCTTGCCGAAGAAACCACATTGAACACTTCCAAAAATGGCTTATGCAATGGAAAACTTTATCAAAACTACATGAATAACAAAAATGACTCCGATTTACTATACTAATTAATTTACTTTACTACTTCAAATCTATGTACTATGTGTAAATAAAAATGTAATTCGTAGCAAAAGAGAAAAAAAATTGAAAATGTGTTGTTTGTAAAATAAAATCGTCCTAAACTATTGTATTCAAAAGTTAAGTGGAAAAACAAATCAATCTTATGAACAATCATAGTAGCAGCAACCGTCAATATGAACAAAAAAAGAATGAAAACACAATAAAGTCAAACATTTCAAAGAGAACGTTCAGTCTTTTTGTTGTTGTGAACGTTTTTTTTTCTTCTTTCAGTTACCACAGAGATTTACATACAATTTCGGTGATTGGAACTGTATTTGCATTTTTACAGCTTTTTTTTTTCTTTTTGTCTTCTTTCTCTCGTGTTCTTTTCCTCAAGTAAGAGATTCAAATGTTTGGAACAAGAATAACGCAAGTCACAGTGGTAAAAACAACAACAACAACAATAACAGCACCGACGAGAGATTGGGAAAAAAAGAAAGCACTCAAACGATGAATATAGGTCAGGTCGCATTTAATCGTGAGTCTAAATTACTTTGCGAAAGGTTCTGTTGCTACATTTCAGACGAAATTCAACGGGCCTTGCACAGTGTGATTCAGTGTGAGCGAACTGGCGATCTATAGTTATGTGAATCTAAAAAAATATTCAAAAGAAAGACGAAGCGACGAATCAACCTTTGAAATATGCTAATTATTTACCAATTTAAAATCGCTTCTTCTAGTCATTTCGACTCAAAGCGATGATCAGTCGGATTTTACGTAATTTTTTTTCTGTCTGTATATGTTGTTTTTTTTTCTCGGTTGACCCATAAACACAATAACTCGAAATGAAATCTATCACTCGGATTAATGGATTTTGTTCTTCATCATTTATTGTTTTGCTTACGTGCGATTATATCGCTTATTTATGCGCATCGTATGTATGTGCGGGTCAAATGCGGGGATTTGAACGCAAGAGAGGAAGAAAAAAATATCGTCGAGAACAGTTGTGGTTAACCCATTTTGGCCCGCTGGTCGTTTTTCCGACCAGTGAAACGACCGTTGCTTCCCAGACTGATATCTCAGTTCCTAGGTGGTAAATTTGGTTACTTTTTTTTTTAAATTGAAGTTTGAAAGACGAACTATCCATTGGGAGTCAAAATAAAATGGAAAAAAAAATCCAAGTTTTTCAAATCGAGCTACGAAAAAATGATGTTTTTTGGACCTTTTTTCACTCAGTAGATAAGAAAATTTGGAAAATAAAAAATGCAAAAGTAATGATGCAGATCTTTCATAAAAAGACCATATTTTTAGATACAATTCCTCTTCCGATATTTACTTCGTGATTTGTGTGCAGTACACGTGCGTAAAAATGGGTGGTCGGAAATCCGACCATTGGTCCTATATGTGATCAAAAGAGGAAGAAATCAATTTTTTTTAGATACTTTTTAAAACATTGATATTTGATATGACAATCATTTGTTTAGTCATAAAACGATAAAAAATAAATAGAAATGTCTATTCTAACTTAATATTAAGTGAAAAATGAATTCATCATGAATTATTCCATTCATTTGTGGGCCTCGTAGAGTGTGAAACACTTTGCGTGTAGGTGAATGTTGCAACGTTTGCAAATCTGGTTTGTGTGTTTGTGGCAGTGCTTGCATCGACGACTTTTTCCATCTGGTGACCGTTCAATGAGATGACTTTTGACTGCGTCATTTACCAGTCCATCAGGTTCATAATCAGGATCGTCAATGTCATCATTCTCCATATCGACCTCGTCGTCACTGGCAAACTCTTTCTCGAAGGAAGTGATCAAGTGCTTGGTGATTTTGGAACGGAATTCGAGTTGTGATAACGGTTTGAACGGGTTGGCACTATTTTTAGCCACGAAACAATGCAATTTCCATGCATTAACCACTGCGGTGCTCAACTGCCATCACCATTTCTTGCCACGCACATTGACCCGATAGTTCGCTGCTGCATTGTCATGCAAATCCACGCCGCCCATGTGTTGATTGTAAGAATTGATAAGGTGCGGCTGATGAAATGCTGCGATTCGCTTTTGCTTTCGATCATACCGTCGGGTCGTTTTCAATGGCTCAATCGTTTCAAAGTTTGTGATCATGTTGACGTCAGCGTTATCGTTCCAACGTGCCATGAGAATTTTCGTTCGAAGTTTTCTCCGTTGGCCAACTGACTTAAAATCATTCAAAATGCATATTATGAATTCAAACGATTATGAAATGTGATAAAACACGTCTAAAACAACGATATTGATGGTAAAAATTAATTCTATGAATGTATTTTCATTCTTTCTTGAGGATTAAAAAAATTCAAAATTTCACCTACATTTGATTACATTAGGGACCGTTGGTCGGAAAAACGACCAGCACATTTTTGCTCATTCTGGCTAAGTGCGAAGAAAAATTATCGATCTGGAAAGTGGAAACTTCTTTTTTCGACTATATTATTCATATCTGAAAGTTTGAATCATTTTGAAAACAAAATAAGGATCGCGGTCCAAAATGGGTTAAAGAAAAACCATATTCGATGTATTTTGGTTTCGATTTTTCGAATATTTTGAATAAGATGTTGTTTGAAAGTCAAGTGAAATGTGATTTGGGCGATTCATTTAATTATAAAACGATCAAACATATTTTACGACTATTTTAGAAATGCCTAATGCTATTTATAAACTCTAGTCGCGATAATGACGCATTCAATTCATTCAGCCATGCCACTTGATGCATATCAATAAATCTCAGACAAAATGTTCTCGCATTTGTTTCTGTATTCTCCACAGCCGACGACGACGATTCCGGTCAAAATACAATATCAGCAATGCCACCACATACACAAATAAATCATAATGCACACAGCATTCGGTGGGAATTTACTGTGCGGCTATCTATTATAATAAAAAAAAGTAAACAAATCAAGAACGTTGGAAAATAAAATTGTTACGTCTACGGCCAGGCCAGTATGTGATTTATTTGTTTACAGGCATGCTTGACATTTATGATCAACATTGCCTAACTGCAATATGCAATGAGCGGCTATCAAACATTGCGGAGATCATGACCATTGATTGATCGGCCAATCTTTATGATGGCTTTAAATCAAACGCATTTTTGCAATGCAGCACCGACACATTGGCCATTAGCCGATTTGAGCCATCATTACTGTACATTTTCCTTTGAAAATGTTAATTAAGACAGACTGAAGTACATATCGGTCAATGTTTGTATGCGAGATGCAATCCAATGAACAATGAATATGGTGGAGATAAAAAATGAGCCGAGTCCCACATGTGGACAATAAACTTGCGGCAATCTGCACTGCAGCTTAATGTTAGTGCATTTGATTTTCAATGAACAATTGGCTAGCGATTCTTGCACATAGAATTGAAATCCGTTACGATATCAAGTTTGTTGTTGCCTTGTATTTTTTTTTCCCTTGGTTTCTCTCTCTCTCTGCTCGCCCATTCAAAGTGAGTGTATTGCACTTGAGTATTGATAACAAATTTGTTGCTTTCATCCAACACGTATTACCATATCAAACGAGTTTTTGGAATATGGTTTCAGATCGTTCCGTTGAATTGCGATTGTATGTGACTTGCATTTTTGTAAGTTTTTTTTTCAGTTTGTTGTATTGAAAGCATTGAACCGGCCTACAATGCAGTAGTAAGCATATGCTTAGGCCGTTTTCTGCATTTCATACAGAACCTTGACCATAGGCTTTGACTAACAACGATTAAAATGCGAATTATAGAGAAAAAAAATTGTTTCACTTTTTTTGTATGTTCGTTATTAGCTTTCCCAATTAAAATAGAGCAAACAACTAATACGTGTGTGCTTTGCTGCACCGTCAATTTCATTTTATCGAGTAAAACGTGAAAGAAAATGCAAAGAATGTGATAAAAAAACATTTATGACTGATGAATAAAACATGAACCAACCGTTGAAAACATTTTGCGTTTGTCTAGCGTGATAATGAACTTAATAATGCTAATTAGAGTATAATTATTTTGCATGAAGCGCAATCGGGATGCAGGCCGAATGAGAGGCTCACATTGAGAGCTAGAACGACAACAACGACGACGACGACGACGAAGACAGCCATTTCGAATGCTTTTTCTTTTCTTTTCTCTAGCTTGAACCAATCTATTCACAATAAACCATTACATCGATACAATGTTTTCTATTGAATTGCTATTATTTTCGTTCGTTGGGTTAACGAAATCACTTCGTTTTTTTTTTCTGTTGCAGCAAACCAAAGCAAAACAATTTCATGTTAACGTTCTATCACATTTCAATTGCAAAGTCAGGAGAATCGTGAATTTTCGATTGCGTTTGCGTCAGCAGCGAAATAATTTCACGCAACGTTTTGAAGATTTGCACTTTTTGTTACGTTAGGTGTGTGTTCAATAGATATAGATGTCTATCGACTTGGGTTTGGAAAATTTCACTTGGCTTCATCTCTCTTTCTTTTATTTACGATACGAGGTGAAAGGCAGGCGTGCGCTTGTTCGCGATCACACTTGTGCACACATATCGGCGCCAATTGACTTTTAAATATCTAACGGTTGTTCGCTTTTTTTCTATTTCCACTGTATAATCGAATTCGTAATTGATCGATGATTCTTATGCGCAAAAATGATGGGGATTAACAGCCAACTATAGCGGTTGTTTGTCTTTTTAGCAGTGTGTCAAGCAATAAATGGATTTTTGGGTTAAATGAGATAGTCATTTTTGTTGGTTGATAATAAATTGCGACTTATTTTTTGTTTACGAAACGCAGGGTGCACTCATAAAAACCACCAAAACCATTGTCGGCTCATCGTTAAAAATTATTATTTGCCAACGTCTTCGTAGATCGTGTTAACCAGTTGGACAGAAAAAAAGGTGCAAAAGCCACGGTTCGAACTGTGGAACAACATCAAAAGCAAAAAGAAAAAAAAGTCAATCGAATGGTCGGCTCATTAAATCGTATTGTGGCTGTGTTTGGTTCTGCTGCTGCTGCTGCTGCTGACGACGGAAGAAGATTCGAACACGTTCAGCGAATACAAAATGAAAAGAACACGTACATTGAAATGAGACGAAGCAGCGCAACGTAACCGATAGAGATAGAATGCGCATGCAATGGAACAAGAGAGCAAGAGATACCGCGCGCACCCATCGCATGTGTATATATACATGTACGCTAGTTTCTATAGCATATATATCTGTTTACTGTTTTCATTATTGTTATTATATTGTTGGGCGCTGGGGCTGTTGTGAACGCTTTCGAATTCATAAAACGTCTTGGTTTCATGCTAGAGAGTCGTTGAGATGTGTTTATAAACGACAAGAAGATCAGTTACGGCTTGAACTTGACCGAGTGAAGAAGTGCACTGTGAATCGTGTGATACAGAAAACGTTAATTTTTTCAAGAGAAAAAAAAACAATTCAAATTTTTCAAAGTAATTTTTTGTCGTTATCAAAACAAGCAACAGCAGCAAAAGATGTGGTCGTTTAAATGCATCACATTTGTGTGGTGTTTGATGTTGGTATCAAGCGCTTGGACATTGCCAACAGCAAAGATCGACAATGAATTGGACGCACAAAAACCGGAGCAGATAATAGCGGTGGATGTGATTCAAATGCCAGCCGATGAAAAGCCAAATGATAACTCAAAGCCAAGTGAAATGGCGGTCGATCCAAAGCCAATCGAAGTGAAACCTACGGAGCAAACAAAACCAAATGAAGCACCATCAGCGTCATCAGCACCAACCACAACGATTTTGGAAACGATTCCATTGAGTGTAGGACCACCGCGCCGTCAATTCCTCTACGATCAAAGACAAGATGGAAAATACAATATTCGTGCTGATTTGGAGAATTTCGTCATTTTAGTTGTGCCATCCAGTGGAAATTCATTGTTGGATCTTTTGAAACGGTCGGGTCAACGTCAACCACAGCAACATCATAACAAACGCCAGCATCACACCAAACATCATAAAAAATATCATACAGCATCCGCGAGCAAATCAGTTGAAGTAAAAAAAGCGTCAAATCGTTTGGATTACTTGAATCGACCAGAGGGTGAAGCTGAAACTCCTGCCGTCGGTGAATTCATTGAAGGACGTACACCATATCATGTCGATATTCAATCAGATGAAATTTTGCAACCAGCTGCATATGCTACGGGCGGTGTTCGTTCGATTGCTGACCTTCCATTGATCAATTTAGATGAAAATATTGCATCATCCACATCAGGTGCATCTGATCCGACTATTGTAACAGTTACAGGTAAACAAGAACAACAACAGCCACCTAATTTATCATCGTGGCCAAGTACTACTACTACTTCTACTGACAACACAGATTCCTCCTCTCCACGCTTGCCAAAATCTATAACAAACGGTGGTTACGGCAATCCATTTAGCAACGGTTTAAATACGGTTATACTAACACCAAATATCAAATCCTACGGCAATGATTACCATGACAATAAACCAAGTAAAAATTATAACAATTATTTTAGCCGAAAGAATAGTGTACAGATTGTAGATAGAAATCCAAATTTGGGTGTAAATGAGCGACAAAATGATAATTATAATAATGGATATGGAAATGATATGGTTGTCGCGACCAAATTAATAAATTCACCAACAACAACCATCACCTCCGATTCGATCGATTTAACTGATTCAAAAACTTCGTTTAACAGTTTAAATGTAGGTAATATTGATCGTTTGGCTCTAGCAGGTGATAGCACAAGAAAAACAGACGCTGACCTGGCAAATGCACAATGGGAACTCACACTATTGGGTGCCGAAGAGCAATGCGGTCCAGATCGACGTCGTGATAGCTATGGTGTATGTCAATTTGTGCCAGCTGACTATGCAACTACATAAAGTTTATTTATTGCATTTTTTTTAATCAAATGTTTAAAATTAAGAGAGAAATGTGTGTGGTTTTTTTTTCTTTTTAAATGAAGAGAAAAAAAAACATTCACAAAAATTAATAGTTATTTATTATGTTATGCTGCGTTGATTTTCGACAAATTGTATGCACAACATTTCTTTTTATCTCGATTTAGAGCTAGAGCAAACAAATGATAATTTTAGTTGTAATTATATCCATGTAATTTAAGTTGGTAAAATATAATTTGAAAAAGAAAGAAAAAGCTGTGAGAAACTGCGTCTAAAATATTTATTGTTGTTTTTGTAATTTTTTTTGCGCTTTAAAATTGGTTTCGTCTGTATGAGACAGCATCGCCTGCAGCAAAACTTGTTCGACAACTTTGGAATGCGTAATGTTAACGGTAAATTTCTATTTTATTTTATTTACTTACACTTATCGTCTTCATGCGTCTTCAACACACACACACACACACACACACACATCGGTTGATTGAGTGATGATGGCGCAGGTTGTTGACTGATGCAATGCAATGCAAATTTCATGCCGTTGATTTAAAGATTTCATTTTGAAATTTATTATGATAATTTCTTAATTTCGTGCGATAATTGTGTCATTCGTCTTTTTTATGTTGAAGACAACCACAAATTGAACGACAGCGACGACAACGATGCAAAAAAAAATCACATGTATGTGAATCAAGTATTTTCGTTTTACCTTACTCATTGGCTGTATTAACGCTATTAACGCTTGTACAGAGGCGGCTACATGTATTACGTACGCCTTGATCGCCGCTGCACTTACCGTTCAATCAAGAGCATACAGAGTTCAACAAACTTATTACCTGAATCTCGGTTGGTATCACCACATCGGATCATATACAAACAACTGGATTTCCGTGGAATTTCAAATAATCGCATGCATTTCAAAATGTCCGACAAGTAAGACAAATTCTGGAGGGACAGAAATGACCACAGTAGAATCTGTTTCAGTTTGATATTTTAGAACAAACAATTACGGTTTGGAGTAGGAAAAAAACGCATGAATTTTTCTGAACACAATTTGTTCAGTTTTTTCAAATATTGTTTTCAGCTTCTTTACTATTTGCTTCATTTAGCTATTCAAACATCAATTATCATTGGTACAACTTATGTCTAAAAAAATTCCAAATTCAAACAGATACAAATTCAATTGCTAACTCTCAAAAAAAGAAAAGAAAAACATTGTTTCAGATCGGCTTCTTCAAAAATAGGTACATATAGAAAAGTATTACAAACAATTTGAATTTCAAAACAGCAGCATTTTCCCAACTATCAATTTAGTCTTCTTGTATTTTTTTCTCTTCATCTTCTCTGTTACATTATTACAAAAATCTCTTTCTCTGCAATCGAATACCATCAAGACGGATGATCTTTTGCTCTAAAAAAAAACTATTAAATGGGAATTGTAGCACCGTTCACTGTGTTGATTTACAATTTGTGATTCCATAAATGGCAATTTATTCGGTTACGTTGTGGAATTTTTTCAACGTTTGATTCCATGAAATTTCAGAGCCAGAGCTACTGTTTCCTTCTCGAGTTTCGTACATATTGAGCCTTGAGCATTTCAAGTGACTGATTTTCACCGAACACGACATTGTTGACTTGTAATTCTTTTAGCATGTACTCAGCGCAAACCCGTAGCAATGCGACGCGCTTCATCAAATTTTCATTGGGCCTTTCGTTGGGTCGTGTTTCTCGGCCGTTTTTCTTCTTTGGAGAAACTTTTTTCATTGTGGTGGTGCTGGTGCTCGGGAAAGATTTACGAAATGTTGCTGTCGTTGAATTAGACGATGATGCGATGGTCGAAGTGGAATTATCATCGTTGCTGAGTTCGGTTCGACTTTCAATAAATTCCATTTGTTCATCACTGTTTGATCGCACTTGGTGTACCGATTTTCGACGACTTTGGCGGATCGGCATCTCTCTGTTGACTATCTTAATGTCTTGTAGACTAGCTAAATTTACCACTCGGATTGGTGCCACTTTTCTCACTTCATCATTGGTTTTATCATTCTTTGCCATATTTTCTTTCCAATGAAATACTTAAGCACACAAATTACTACCTGGAAAAGGTAATGTCTTTTTTTCGGATTCTCTTTTAATTGTTTTTTTTTTTACTTGGTTCAACCAATTCGTTTTTAACCTCTACAGACAAGCCATTGTTTGGTATTTAGCGCTGTAGTCATAAACATAGAACCTAACCAAAAAAAAATAACCAAATCGCTTTCAAAACATACAAACCGTAAGCGAATTCGCCGCTGATGCGATGATTTTTTCCCAGTTTGACAGGCGCACATCTGACAACCCGAAAAATCATGGAACGTCATCGGTACATTAATGCGACGTGTAATAGTCGTGTGGCACGTATCAAGTCAATCCACTACGAGAACCGCACTACAACTCACATTCGATTTACTAACTCGCTTGTGAAAGGTAAGAATTCCAAATTGTTTCCCGTTCAATTTCAATCCATTTGTTTTTGTTAGTTTTCAAGTGAATTTGATTGTGTTTCAAATAAATTGCTATTTTTTTTTCCATTGGAAATTGATTTAATTCAGTGACTAGAAGAAAAGTTCATTGGTTTTTTCTGTAGTAGTTTTATTTTTTCGTTCTTTACTGTGCTTTTACAATTTCACTAAAGTGTTGTACGTTTCTCCCTCTCTCTTTTGCAGACAGCTTAACAAATCAACTTCAAAAAGAAAATGGATCAAGTCATTAAATTCTGCGAACCAGGCCGTTTGTTTGCCAAAGACTCAATCCGTTTGGTGAAACGATGCACAAAGCCGGATCGTCGTGAATTCCAGAAAATTGCAATTGCCACAGCCATCGGTTTCTGTATTATGGGCTTCATCGGTTTCTTCGTCAAACTCATTCATATTCCAATTAACAACATCATCGTCGGTTCATAAGCCAACTCAACAAACACGCACCAAGCAACTCATTTCGATTTTGAAGTATTGCTACCAAACACCAACTCAGCTGAAGCATACAAAATCATTGGAATTTCACTTATAATAAGTAAATTAATCTTTTTTTTTCTGTTTCTATCCCTCATATGATTTGTTTTTTGTAATGAAATTTTTCAACCACAACATGTATTTAATCAGAGTATGATACAAAAAGGCATGAAATCACAAAAATAAAAGTATATTGTGTAATAAGACAAATCAATTTTTGGTGTAGTGTTCAATTCATTTTGGAGATGGCAAACATTTGGCCAGTGTGTTTAATGGTTTTTTGACAGCTTAGAAGTAATTTGCATTCTTTTTTCAGTGGAAATATATGTTTTTCTTTGTGGAAGGTAAAGGCTTAATGACAGCAGACACGGATAAATTAGTTGTGTCCATACAATTAGACAGTGCAATTTGGCGCTATTAGATTTGTCTGGTGCATTTGACATTGAAATTAGAGGAATTTCGACCAACCTATGTGTACGTCGCTCACTAGCAACACGACAACCACAACACATCCGCGTCGCTTTACCCATCTACGTCTTCGATTGCGGCTTGCGTTCGTATCGCAAACACATTCAAGTGCACATCCAAATTAAACTGTATTTGGAAAGCGTTCAAGAATATGAATTTATGTATTAAGGCGAAAATAATTTGCGATAAACGAATTTGAAAAAATGGTAAAACATTGAATGAGTTCAGAGTTTATTTTTCAATTCACGTTGATTCCCTTACAATTTACGATATCTTTGGTAATTGGTTTGTGATGTTCAACCTTAAATCATTACATGTACTATATCTGCAAAAGATACCACCACCTTCATCGAAGGTGACTTTGGCGCCTCTTGAGAATGTGTTGAATTGAAAATTAGTTGAAAGTTGGCCACGCCCCTCGACTGTAAATGATCCTGTACAGGTGGTTATCTGGACAATCAAAGTTGTATCCTTCTCAAATGTGAATTTAACATTACCCGTAATAGTGGTTTTGATAACCGTTACAAACACTTTTTCATTGAAAGTATATATTTTATTTGCTGTAATGTTTTGACCATTAAATGTGACCCTCTTTATTTTTTCACTTGTAGCCGATGCGCCGGTCAGCATCAAAAATATTAAGACAAAATTGCCACAAGTATAAATCATTTTGTCTACTTGTTGGATTTTCTTGCAAATTTTAATGCTTTTACACCCTTCAACTTCCCTTTTGAACTAACAGTCTGAGTGGAAGACGCAAGTATATATGCTTAATTAGATAGCACAAGTGTGCGCTTTGATTAGGAAACAAGTGTTCCGTTTCGGCAATCCAATTGAATTGGATGCATCAAAATTAGCTCGCCATACTCTAATCATTATGGAATCAACAATAACTATTCAAAACCAGATTGTAGCAATTATTTATCGATTTCATTTTCCAGATCCTGAAGATGGATTCAATGAATGCGAAATATATCGATTTAGAAAATTGATTTTTTTGCATTTTTACTCTCGGAACTAAAGGGAGGCAATACAACAGGTAGCACAAGTGTGCGCTGTGATTAAGACACAAGTGTTCTGGCAATACAAAAACAAGCCAATCGAATTGGCCACATCAAAATATATATGCAAAATATGCGATTTGTGCAAACAATTGATTGGTTCCACATAAACCGATTGTTTTGTTTCAACAACTTGCATCAACTGAAACAGTTTTTCTCCGCAGTTTTGATCATTTTTATTTATCGATTTTTTTTCGTTTTTTAATATGAATGAAAAAAACATTGAACACGATTTACACTGAATAAATATCAGAGTTTTTTTTATATCCGTATATTGCCATCCAAATTGAACTGTATTTGAAAAACGTACAAGAATATGAAATTATGCATTAAGGCAAAAAGAATTTTCGATTAAAGAATTTGAAATGATGTTCACAAAAAATGGTCAAGCTTTGTATGACTTCAGACTTTATTCACACTCATTCCATCACAACCGTCGATATTTTCGATAATATTTTTGTGATGTTCAATCTTAAATTCATTAAATGTACCAAGTCTGCAAAAGATAATACCATCTTCATGAAGGGAAGCTGTGTCGTCTCCTGAGAATGTGTTGAATTCAAAAATAGTTTCAAGTTGGCCATGACCTTCGACTGTAAATGATCCCGTACAATTAGTCGCTTGGACGATCAAAGTTGACTTCTTTTCAAATAGGAATATAACATTAGCCGAAATAGTGGATTATAACCTCTACATAAACTTCTTCATCGAAAGTATAGGTTATATCAGTTGTAATGTTTTGATCGTGGATGTAGACCTCCTTCGTTTTTTTTCTTAATTTTATCCGATGTGGTGACGGTCAGGATCAAAAGTATTAAAACAAGATTGCCACAAGTATAAATCATTTCGTCTTCTTTTTTTGGATTCTTCTTGTAAATTTGAATGCTTTCAACTTCCTTTTCAAACTAACAGTCTGAGTGGAAGACGCAAGTATATATGCTTACTTTAATTATAATTTGAACCGCTGTGCGATTTGTGCATATAATAATTGATTGGTTCCACATAAACCGATTGTTTCGTTTCAACAACTTGCATTGGTGTTAGTAAGCATTACTAAGAAACTAATATTTTAACATACCGAGCAACGCTAATGTGAAATAAAAACTGAATAAAAAGTGATTGTCGTGGGTTTAATAAAATGCACTGGAATATTTTTTTCTCGAATTTGTTTCATCATTTTTATTTGTCGATTTGTATTATCAAAATAAGGCTGCATATGAAAAATGTAGAAAAATATGAAAATACGGATTTGAGTACAGTGATTTTCAATATAAAGATCCGAATTGAATTGATTCTAGAAAAAATTGTCGAAGGTTGTTTAACCCATAAATACACATCCGCTGTATTCTTTTTGAAGTTTTCCGTAATTTTCAAACGTAGTCCGTCCCATATAAGTGCTCCCTATGCAATTCAGAACACCATCTTGATAAAAGATAACCGTGATACTTCCAAGGAACGTGCTTCCTTCAAAATTGACATTAAGTTTGCCATTGCCTTCAACTTCGAATGATCCCATACATGTGGTTCCGGTGACTATCAAATTTGCATCATCATGAAATACAAATTTAACTGCACCCATGAACGTGGATTCACGAAACGTTACATTAACTTTTTCATCAAAATTATAGGTTTTTGGTGAGAAATGTGTTTCTCCATTGATATTGAACTCGATTACTTTTCCAATTTCATCATACTCTTGATAATAATGCTCCTCTTCGTTTCCATTTAAATTTACAATCCTTCCATGCGTATTGGGCATTTTGTTGATGAATAATATAATAACCATGAAAATAATAAACAAGACTAATAAATGTACAATTTTGTCTTTTTTTGAAATGCATAATACTTCTCTGAGAGTGCAAACTAATTCCTTGAGATAATGGAATGTATTATCGGGATGTAGATCGACAACCAATGCAGGATGTAGATCGACAACCAATGATGCAGCAAAACACTTTTTGCTTGCATGGAAATCACATCTCTGGAATTTCGTACAAAGTTCGGCATGGCCCTTGTATGAAGCCGACCCGAAGCAAACATTTCCCTCACAATTTAATGACGAATTTTTATGGAAAATTACTTTTATTTTTATTACACTCTTTGAATTCGGTCTGGAGCTGTCCATAACCTTCAAAATATACCGATCCGTAACAATGGTTTTTTTAAAATTTTATGGCAGCATCATCATGGAATATGAATTTAAGAGAACCACGAAATGAACAATCTCTAACAGTTACTTCAACCTTTCTGTGATAGACAAACGATTTGCTACCGGAAAAATTTTCTCCAGCAATAACAACGGAGGCTATTTTCTCAATTTCTTCAGTGGACATATTGCTCGATGAATCACTTTCATGTTGGCTTGCATCAGTTTCGTTACTTTCGTGTGTCTCCTTAACTTCTTCCACATTCGCTGTTTACAAAAATATTTAAATTGTGAAAACCGAGCACACAAGTCCCAATACTTTTTTTTTTGATTATTTTTAATACGATAAACTTACATGGATTTGATAGATTTTGCAAACAAATTTTTCGTTTTGGATAATATCTGTTTATTTGCTATTTACTTATAAGTCAATAGATTCAAGTTTTGACACTGTCTATGTTAAATGTTCTGATGGATAATTTTTAACGTGCATCGACTGACTGCTGAATGCATTGTACTTTGTGTACAGGTATTTAAGGATGATCATTATGCTTGGTTAAGGTCCTGATGCTCATATTCTATAGTTGATATTTTCATACCTACGATGCGCCACTTGCAAGCATATAGCTATTTGTACTAAAATATTGTCAACATCAGTCTACTACGTTTACACTTGACAAAATAAAACGACTCGAAATTACATTGACTTTGACTGAAGTATGTCCAAATTCCAACATTTCTTATACCACTTATTACATAGCTTCTTCCATCTTTCTTTCATTTCATTTGTTTTTCTCGAAATGAGCACTTTTGCGAAGTCAATGTTTCTTATATATGATGCAACAAAAAAAACCAATCAAGCATATGAGAATCAACGGTAAAATTATATTATTGAAAAAACCAATGAGTCTTATGAGTTCGGATCCATCATCGCTAAGCAAACGTTCAATGAAATTGCAAAAACTTTTGAAAATAGCATTCAAATTCGTAACAAAGACCTCCAACTCTGAAAATTGTTTGTTGTTGCTTTGACACTGTGTTGATTTATGTGGCTTATTTTCTGTTTCGCTTGAAGTGTTTTTCTTCTCATAAGTGCACTTTTTACTATCGAAGAAATCGCATCCTTGGAAATTCATGTGAAGTTCTGCATAGTGTTTGTATACAGCTGGTCCCGAGCAGTTAATCTGCTGACAATTTAATGTGGAATTTTCATGGAAGGTGACGGTTTTGCTATCCGAAAAAGTGCAATTTTCAAAATTCACCGTGGCAGCATCGTAGAAAATGAATTCGATGGAATCATAAAATAAGCAATCCTTAACAGTTACTTTAACCTCGTTGTGATAGGTGAACATTGCACGATCATGAACTGTCTCTCCTGCAATAATAACTTGGGGTATTTTCTCACTCTCATCGTCTTCAGTTGATTTGTCGTCCGATGATTCACTGTCACTATCTTCCTCTTCGCTTGATGTACCACTCACTGAATCGATCTCATCTTCTTCGGCTGAAACCTCGATCCATGAATCGCTTTCATTTCCAGTTTCTTCAGCTTGATTTTCTCTTTTGACTACAGTCAAATTTTTCGTTTTCAAAAAAATAAGAGTTTAAATTGCAATAATAGCACTTAAATATACACATTTTTCATTTCAAATTGAATATTGAAAGGATATTATTTAAGAAGAGTTGAACTTACCTTTATTTGTTGAATTTTCGATACACATTTTTACTGGAAATTATATTTTTTGTTCACTTTCTTTCTATTTTCCAAATTTAGCTCTACGAAGCTCAGGCGTATGACTTACTCGTGCACCGACTGTCTGCATTGTGTTTTGTTCCACTTCGTCTGCAGGTATATAAAGGCGATCACAGTGGTTAGTAAAGGTCCTGAAATTGTTACCTGAAGCTATTCCTGTCGCTGTACCACTGACAGAAAACAATTGGCTTTTATGAACCCATGGGTTCACAATACATGCATGTATTTGTTTTTCAAAGAAATTTGAATTTTTAATTTTTACCAAGTTTCGCTCAATTGTTTTTTTCTTCAGTTTTTTCTAATTTTCTAAACTTATATTTTACAAAAAAAAAACCAAAGTAGTTTTCACATGGTAATTGTAAACCAAACCTGAACGGTTTGTTGTCATGAGGCACGTTCAAAGATAAAGAGGTCATAACAATCAATTTATTGCTTAAGCATTTATTCTATTATCGCTCTTACCTCTTGGTCTTATTACTCCTCCGAATGGATTGAGGCTGATTCAAATACTTTATGTCGATGAACAATTCGATTCAAATATTAGTTCATATTTTATAAAATGTGAGGAAGCTTTGAATTCAGTACAACGAATAACAACTTATTGTGTACATATATGTGATAGAAGACGTCAGTGTTGTTAACAAGGTTGACAATCATTGGCAGAATAACAACATGCGATTTTTCTCATACTTTAACGTAGGACACTTTCAAAAACATAGATTGTGATAATCTTCCATAAAGTAGAACACGTAGAATGGTATAACCAGACATTCCGTAGGCTGCATATTGAGCTGAGCTATTTACAAATAGCTGGCTGTTTGGTACATTTTGGTTTTTTGACTATCGAACCATGCAAATTCATGTGAGATGAAAAATTTATGACACAAATTCATGGAAAGGATGGAAATATGTGTCCCAAATTTATCATCTCACATGAATTTGCATGGCTCGATAGTCACAAAATGAAAATATACCAAACAGCCAGCTATTTGTAAATAGCTCAGCTCGATATGCAGTCACACGGAATGTCTGGGTATAACTTATTACCCAATTGAATTTCAAAATAATTAAGATGGGTTGAATCATCAGATAAAAACATCAGTAAGAACATCAGAGAATAAATTGTTCAACATTCAAATCGGGAAATTTTAATATATTGAAGAACAAACCGTTTACCGTGTTTGAAATCCTTTTCTAAAGCTTTTATCTGCCCGAATATGCAATAAAATGCTTGTGAAGCATAGTTTTAGGCGTTAAATACATTATCAGTAAGGATTGTTTGAGGCAATAAGATTTTGAAAGCAACACCAAGAAATGAAAATACGTAACGTTCAATGAATATCAATGTTGGCCATGTTTTCCGAAATATTATGCACTTTTCAAGAATCATATACAAACCGCCTCTAGCATTGATAAAAATGTGACAACTAAGATTGTTAATTTATCAATAATAAAACGTTTTTTTTGATGATTCACTTTATTTTCTATATTTCAGAAAGAAAAATCCAACTTTCAACACATCGCAGTTGATGGGATCAAACAAAAATTGTAACCAATTATCTCCTCTTGTAGTTTTCCTTTGAAAAGTTTCTATATTTAATTACCGCTACGGAACTCACTTTTTAGTGACTTGCAATATTTCCCGAACACATATAAGATATAAGCAATGTTAGATTTTACTTGCCCCCACCAGACTTCTCTTGAGACTGATCAAAATGAGTGATAGCATGAGTAAACATTGCTAATTAATAAATAAACACAATACGATATATAAAGAAGCGGCATAATTTTTTCTTATCAAATTATGGTATTCAATTGAATATAAAATTCGGTATTTTTCACATTTTTCAAATAAAATCACACGTTTAACTAGAACAAACAAAAATGTATATAATTACGGATAAACTTTTTTTAAATTTGGAACCAAAAACCATCAATGATATTTTCCATTGACTAATTTGTTTGTTGGTTGAAACAAACGAACGAACGTACGCACTTTCTGACTTAGAAATAATGTGTGCTACAATGTCAACACGTTCCTATCTATAACAAATGTTTTGAATTATTGTTTTATCAAAATCAAATTATTCCATTCACCTGATATTCAAAGATAATAATATTGATAAGCCAGTCAGTCCGTGCTGTCCAATCCATTTGAAAATGCAATTGAACGAATATCATGACACAAACGAAATTGATATGAATTAAAGGAATGGCATTTAATACACTCAAACACAAATCATTGATAGATTCATACGGCTTCTAGTGGTAGCATGTATTGGAGTGTAAGTTTTGTCTTGATTTTCATGTGTTCCGAGACAGTCAAACATTTGCTATTCGTGCGGCTAAGTGAATATCAAGTAAGGTATTAAAAAATTGTGTGACAATAATCGTGGAACAATTAAAAGGACACTGTTTGCAGATTGTAAAAACGGCATTGAGATGAAAGGCAGAAGCTACAGACGTGGCGATTATGAGCCAATTGATAGGGCACCGGTGACAAAAGGTATAATTTTTCAGACAATAACGACCATTTGTAGCAAATTAAAGGCTTTTGAACGAGTCGATTTTTATCATTGTCATAAATTGTATAACAATCACATGGCAAAAAATTGACCTTCTTTTCAAGACGTATGCATGCGCAAAATTATCGATGGGAATTATTACCCGACGCTTCTGAGTTGTCTAATCAAAAGTTGCGTGGATGAAGTGTGGCGAAAGTTATGCGTTGAAAATTGTTTACACTTTGTCGCACATGTAGATAATAAACATATGGACGAAATAAATAATCAAACCATTAAAATCAAAAACACGGAGCGTGTACATCACAAAAAGGTTCACGGAGTTTATATTCAATTTTATCTTGCATTGTTATTATCCGTCACACAGAGCCGAAAGGAATGAATATTTCATGTAACGTAATCTCAAATTTCAGCACAGTTCTCAGTTGATCGTTAAGGTGAACAGTTGTCGGTGAAATACAATCTTCCGAACGATTACATCTCGACATTGTTCTGAACGGTGTCTATTGAGTCTAGCACTCAGCGGAAATTTTTTCAATAAACTACACGAAGATCGAATTTCAATTGAATGTTAAACATGTTTGCTTTTCACACAAAAAATTAATAACAATCTAATTGGGTTAGACGTTGGATTTACAATAAATTTTCAAAATTATATTGTGATAATTTCGATTAATTTTAGTGTAAATAGAATATTTTTCGTCGGGATTTAGTGAATAAATCAATTCGAAAAGATGGTTTCGTCATCGTTACAACAATTTATTACACGATGTGAGTGAATCTTTTGTCTTTTTCTCTAATTACAATAAATTCTTTTGGGATTGCAATTAGGTATCACTATGAATCATTTCGATTTTTTTTTTGCAATTATTCATTCACAAAACTTAAGAGTTTTTCGATTGCAAATACCGGTTTCCCTAAATAGCTTCAACTCTGCATTTGGTCAGCTGTTTTAAATCACTTTTCCCATTCGCCATAAATTTTATTCGATTGAATCGTTGACATCTGATTTATTTGATTGAACTGTCGTAAATTCCGTTAAAATATTCAAAGGAATTTCTATCGAGTTTGTCTCGAGTTTACGATATAGTTTTAAATCACTAAACAATGAAATCAATTTGATCCGACTCAACGTTTGAATGCTATATGGAAAAAAAAATCGAAGATATAAATATAATTGCTTTCAAATAAATTTTTATTGAAACAAAAGCAACGTATCAGTGGTAACATAAATTTTCAGGGAACGAAAACACAAACGTCTAGTTTCCATGTACCGTTTTCAGTGTGCATGTAGAAACGCATTCTTAAGTGATGCTTTGACGTTGTTCAAAGCTCTCCGCGAATCAATGTGTATGGGTAGACAGCGGAAACTGAAACGCGAAATAACGTATTCAAGGTGAATTTAAATGGATGGAAAAATGTGAAAATGATAACATTACAATTTGTACTCAGTTGTTGTTGTGTTTTCATTTCGTCGAATTTTTTTTTCTCGTTTGAAACAATCGATGACCGCTAAGTCTACGTTTATCGATTGTAATGTACTATGTATGTTGCCTTTTTTTCTCGTAAGAACGCACATCCAAAGTAGAATTATACGCGAACAATGGTGCATGCAATCTACACAATTGAACTGTGAATACTTTATGAAGTAAATCTAAAGGTTCAGGCATTTTTGTTAATGATATGATTTGTGGGAGCTTGAACACGATTACCCATGGCAATGATTTCTTTTTCAAATGAATAACAAGAGTATAAAAATTATGAAGAAAAGAAAGAGTTGCTAAACCTATAATTCGAGATTTTTTCTTTAAAAACAACAATTTGCCGAAAAAAAACGTGAATTTACGTCTGTTTTTAATGGGTTGCTATATAAAAATTTCAAGATTTGTTCAAACGTGTTACGTCAAGAGTGCAACGCAATCGTATCGAGTTCTACAGAACTGTCTGAGAAACAAAGCTTCTTCGTATTTATATCGTTTCTGGCATTGAATTTCAAAATTCTGACATAGCCAACGACAGTGAGAGACAGAGTTATTGTTTCGAAAGCAAGCAAAATGAAAATTTCCATTTAATCTGTCTGTTAAGCATGCATTTATTTGTAATCAGACAGTCTGGAGCCGATTCCAAGTATTACAAAAAACATACAAACATTTTGATTCTTTTGAATCCGACGGAATATTGATATCACAAAATCTTTTCTTCTTTATCGCGTATTGGTTTATTAAACGATTTAAGTGCATGCGGTTAAACAGTTGTTTGCACTCAATCTAAATATCTTCACATCGAAGAAGTGAACACATTTTCTGCAAATCATTATTCATCTGTATCACATTGAAAATGTGTGCTATTTAGCTGAATTGTTGCCCATAAATGTGTTATGGAATAATAAGCGAGTGGCGCGATCGTCGGCTGATGGAAAATAACTAATTTAGACTAAGGTAATTTTTTAATCTAATTGATACGCTTTATGATAGCGTTCTAAATTTAGATTAATTTTTAGTGTTAATATTTCTTTTGGTACGCTGTCCGAGCCGCAACGGTTAATAGCATCTCTATTTTCGGAGTAATTCAAATTGTTGTTCGGAACAAATAAATCAATTGTTTGCCGAGATAAAAAAAGAAGAAGAAGATTGCAAATACTTGTTGTTGTTGTTACTTTAATTATAGACGAAATGAAATGCAAATACGTTTAATCTTTACAAATGATGATAGGAATGTTGTGATAAGATGAATTTATAAATAGGCGGATATATCCAGTGGAAATTTGCTGAAACACGGGAACATTTTGTTTTTATTTTCGGTGATTGACGTAAATAATTGAAGTCATTAACATTCAAAAAAAATTTATAAAGGTTTCATCATACCCCAACGAGTTGTGTCGGCGTTGATGGCATTCTCTGCCGTAGCTTTAGCGTATATGCTACGTATATCGTTGTCGTATGCGATCACTCAAATGGTTATACCACCCCATGCACATGAAAATGGTTCGATTATTACGAATCCAGATGTTTGCCCACCGTACGAAGATGAATTGGTTGCCATTGAAAACAATCAACCGATACCGACCGTCGTTTCAGTGACCACAGATCGCTATGATTGGTCGCAAGAGCTGCAAGGATTAATTTTGTCATCATTCTATTGGGGCTATATACTGACTCATGGTGAATATTGACTTTTCCCATTTCGAATATTGTGAATATCATGAATATTGACTTTCCGCATTTCCTCATCAAGTTCCAGGAGGACTGCTGTCGGCCAAAGTTGGCGGAAAATACACTCTATTGCTTGGTGTTGTAATCGCTACCGTTTTTACAGTGTTTACACCAATGGGTATCTCCTATGGTGAGTGAATGCAACGAAAAACAAAACAATAGACGAACAAATAAAAAAAAACAATAATTTATTCATTGACTGATTTAGGTGGAAGTACAGTGTTGATCATATTCCGTATTATAATTGGGATGGGAGAAGGCATTATATTTCCGAGTTGTAAGTCGTGTGAAATAAATTCCAATTTAATAGCAATATTTAGACCGTTTAACATTTTTATCAGGCAATACATTGCTTGCGGCGTGGACCCCTTTGAAAGAGCGCAGCATCACAGCAACTGTTGTATATTCTGGTGGAATGTTGGGTTCGATTTTCGGATCGTCGATTTCTGGTTTGCTCATCAGTAACTACGGCTGGACATCAGTTTTCTATTGGTTTGGAGGAGCCGCAATCATTTGGTGTATAATCTTTGTAAGTTTTCTATTTGTTTGGAAAATGATGAAATTTGAAAAATGAACCCCATTCTGTTATTATGCCTTATTTCTCTTTCTACAGTACTTCATTTGCTACAATAATCCTGAAAGTCATCCGTTCATAACAGAAAAAGAAAAGCAGTATTTAACCCGTGAGCTTGGCGAATTGAAACGACGCGACGATCTACCGTCAACACCGTGGCGTAAATTATTGACATGCCCCGCTGTGATAGCGTTAATATTTGCACAAATCGGTCACAATTGGGGACTTTTCATTATTATCAACGATTTGCCAAAGTACATGAATGACGTTTTGAGATTTTCCATCAAGAAAAATGGACTATACACATCGGTGCCGTACGTTGTCTTGTGGATCGTTGCACTATTCACTGGCGTCTTGAGTGATTATCTTATCAAACGAAAATATCTGGGGATCACCAACTCACGAAAATTGTTTACGTCAATTGGTTAGTTCCGATGGTCGATTATTATCAGAAGCATTCATTTCAAAATGAATCATTTTTATTAATAAAAATTTTGTATTTCATTACATGAAGCCGCTATCGGGCCAGGAGTTTTTGTTGTGTTAGCTTCCTATGCTGGATGTGACCGAGTTGCCGTGGTGGCAATGTTCACGCTTGGTATGGGCTTCATGGGAACATTCTACTCAGGTATCAAAGCTAATAGCTTAGATATTGCACCAAACTACGCTGGTGTTATCATGGCCATTGCAAACGGAACCGGAAGTTTGGCAGGCGTCGTTGGACCATACATTGTTGGTGTTTTAACACCAAATGTAAGTGAATTTTTCAAACAGATTCTGTTCTTAGTCCTACCCATTACTAATCCAACACAATATTCTTCCTATCATTGGTGCAGTCATATTTAACCGAGTGGAGAATCGTCTTTTGGATTACTTTCGTGTTATTTGTCGTTACGACGATTTTGTACGACATATTTGCCTCCGGAGAGATTCAAGATTGGAACGACCCATTAAAATTGAAAGAACAAAATACAAAAAGTAATGGTTCATCCAGTGAAAAAGTGAATTCAGTCGAAAGAACGATATAGAAATGTAAAATATATATGTACAGTAAATTAAGTGCCCTATCCTATTGTCTATTTGTAAGCTGAAAACACATCAATAAAATAGTACAACGTTAAGACAAAGCGTTTCACTTAGTCTCTTTAGAAGGCATTAAATGTGTTGATCATGATTACGTCAATCGTTTCGAATAAATCGTATTAAACTTATGGAGAAAAAAAGAACTCAAGTGTTAAACTGTTCATCACACACGATTTTAGCTCGATTAACAATCACGTTCAAAATATTATCCAGTCTGTTCGACCAAGATAATTTTATGGGTGCAATTTACTGACGATTAACGCTCACGATCGACTTATTTTAATAGACGTAATTTAATCGGAAATTTTGTTTCAATTATCCGTTATCAAATGGTATTATAATTTATTGTTTCCGTCAGGTTCAAATTCCAGTTGAACTAGATTCATATTCAGGCTCTTAATCTGATGACCGAGTTTGTGAGTGGATATTATGGAGCAAAGCAATGTGGAAATCACAACAGCCAAATGAATTGAATGAACAATCCCAAGAGAATTAGATACGATTTCACTAATCTCAGAAGATTTAATTAAAGCTAACACTGTATCTGCATGACAAATCATAATATGCATGCGAAATTCGTTTATAGCTTGCGTATAACGTACCTCCGCTGGTGTTTGCGTTCAAATTCCACCGTTTGACAGTTGCTCATGGTCTACTACGTTGACAGTTGAATGTCAGCAAACAAACGTCAAATAAAAATGTTTGCTTTCCAAGAGGTGAATGAAATTTCCACAAATAAAACTAAACGATGGCCACAGAAAATTTGTTGCTGCAAAATTACACAGCTGATGGTAAAATTGCTAAAAAGTTTTGTTTTCTTCCTAAAATGTCATATTTTTTATCATGAAAAGTACATTTATGTCTATATTAATGTAATTGTTTATTTCTAGTGTGTGAGACAGTAAAATGCGAAATTTGTCTACTCACATTTCGAACAACGACTGAACGAAATACACATATTCTCAATCATTTTCAACAATCTTCTTGTTCAGTATGCCAACAGAGTTTGATTCGAATCGGAGACACATGGTACAGTGAGCATTTACATAATGCCATACCAAAAACTGAACTGAACACCGATGTAGGCAATGAATATACAGCAGAAACAGTGATTGTGCCGAATTTTGTTGCAATCAATTTCAATAATGTGTTGCATGAAAACTGTATTGAAAACGAGTCAAAGCCAACGGCAAGCGTTGAGATTGATCCAATTTTCAGTGGAATGTGTGCAACACAGGCTGAAGACCAACTAATGGGAATAAATGCTTTTGCGAGACCAAATGAATTCCAACCTGAACCAATATTTCTACCCGAATTCATCGAACATAAACCACAGGATATTATTCACAATGAATTCATCATGGAAAATGAGCCTGATGAATGTGTCAGGTATAGTTCTGCAGTACGTCAAGCAAAAGATGCGACTTCAAAGAAAACATACACTGAAAAGTGCCCAATATGCAGTAAAATTATGACTAAAAGATCCTTCAAATTTCACATGAATATTCACCGAGGCATCAAACCATATAAATGTGCCACATGTGACGATGCATTTGCAGATGTGCGAAATCTCCAAAAACATGTCAAAACGTGGTATCACAAAATGGGAAACGATAATACGACAACATCCAGTACTAGGAAATCGACCAGAAAGAGCAAACAAAATGAAGCGAACCCAATGACCAGCAATGAGATTGATCCGATTTCTAGTGGATCAAATGAAACACAGGCTGAAGACAACATAACGGTGATAAATTCTTTTGCACGACCAAATGAATTCCAACCCGAACAAATCATACTCCCTGGATTCGTTGGAGATAACTCACATGAAATTATTCAGAGTGAATATATTATGGAAAGTGAGCCCGATGAATGTGGTGATAATAGCTTTGCAGGCTGTCAAGGGGAAGACACGAATTCAAAAAAAACTGACACTGACATGTGTCCAATATGCGGTAAAGTTATGACTAGAAGATCCTTAAAATTTCACATGAACATTCACCGGGGTCTCAAACCGTATAAGTGTGTCACATGTAACGCAGCATTTGCAGATGTGCGAAATCTCCATAAACATGTCAAATCGTCGATACACAAAATGAGAAACGATGATGCGACAACATCCAGGACTCGAAAATCGTCAAGAAATCGGAAGCAAAATGAAACAAATGAATCAAATGGAGGAATTAGTACCACGGAAAGACAAATCAGCCATATTTCCCATTTGGTGGAGCCAAAAGATGAGAGCTATTCTCAAATGGAATGCGAATTCAATGAGGACAATGGAAACACGCGCAGTGAAGATAATACTTTGACAAATTTGGACAACAATGTTGAAGATCATCCGATGCCATTAGCAACGATGGAAAATACACGCGGTGACAATGATAATGATACGATTGAGTTAAATCCGAAAGACGTTCAAAAAGACGATGAACAACAGCAACAAAATGAATCTCAAGCGATAGAGAAACGGACGGGAACAGGAGGAACATGTGAAATATGCAATAAGAGAATTGTCTGTAGAACTGGATTAAAATACCATATGAACATTCACCGTGGTCTCAAACCGTACGTTGAAGTGAATGGAATATTTACATATTATTATTTCCATTTTACTCTCATTTTTTCTTTGCTTTTGTAGGTATGTTTGCGATGTATGCGGCAGAGCCTTTTCGGATAAACGCAATAGGAACGAGCATAAAAAACGGCACTTGCCAACCAAGTGCGCTAATCCAAATGATTACATTGAAATCGATGGTGTGGAAATAATTTTGACGAAAGAACAACTGGCAAAGTTGGAATGTCCAATTTGCAATAGGAATTTCTCAAATCGAAAAGTATTGAAACGTCATCTAGAAACGCATCAGGGTAAAGAATACAAGTGCAAATTATGCGATAAATCATACGCCAGAGTGCATCAATACAGATGGCATCGAAGAATAGCTCATGCAGATATCGATGTAATTCCTGGTGAAACGGTCGAACAAGAGGAACTGTGTATCGAAGACTATGAAGATGGTATGAACGCATCAATTCCGATCGACTGGATGTGCGAGTATTGCAATTTGGATTTTGAATTCGAGATGTGGTTGGCAAAGCACATTATGAAGGAGCACAACGAAGAGAAGCAAGAACATCCGTGTAATATTTGTGAAGAGAAGTTTCGTCAACCACATGATTTATTGTTGCATATGAGAGGTCATCCCGAAAGTTATCAGCATAAGTGTAGCTTTGATGGCTGTGGCCAAGGTTTTGCATTCAAGTCGAGCTTAGGACTTCATATGGATAAACATGCAAGGCTAAACAAGCCAATTGAAAGGAAAACACAAGATCATCTCGCCAATATAACTAAAATCCAACTCAATAACGAAGAGAAAAGTGAACTGGCGTGTACTATATGCAATAAAAAATTCTCGTCGCGAACTTGCCTGTTGGCTCACATGCAAGGAGTACATACAAATAAACGAATGAAATGTCCTATCGACGGATGTGATAAAATTTTCAAATCAAATGCTGGAGTTATGGGTCACATGCAAAATATCCACCCAGACGCAATGAGGGAGTGCGAAATATGCAAAAAAACATTCTGCACCGAAGAAATGCTGGCCCAACATCGATTGAGTCATCAAAGAGAGAAGAAACAATTGTTTGCGTGCAGTTTTTGTGATAAAAAATTGTCTACGAAACATGAGCTACGATTGCACTTGAAGCACCACGAAAAAGATGCCGCGTGCAATATATGTGGACATGTGTTCGCCGACGTTAAATATATGCTGGAACATCGGGAAAGGCATGGCAAAAAGCCTGTCATCACATGCCGATTCAAAGGTTGTAATCTAGTGTTTGAAGATCGTAGAGAATTTATGCGTCATACAAGTACTCATCCGGACAACGAGAAGAGAAAATTTATTTGCAACCACTGCGGTAAAGCCATGGCTTCAAAATCTTCATTGAAAGATCATATCCATAGTCATACGGGTGAAAAGCCTTGGAAGTGTGATCAATGCAACAAATGCTTCGGACGAAGCGGCATGCTATATCGGCACCTTATGATTCATAGCGGGAAAAAACCGTGCGTTGAGTACATATAAATGTGATTGTTTCTATTTTCATAACAATACATATTTAGATTTTAACTTTTCTTTTTCTTTTTGCTTTTATAGGTACGTTTGCGACATTGAGGGATGCCAACAAGCGTACAGGGATAGCATCGATTTGAAACGCCATAAATTTAGCGTACACAAAATTTATTCCAAAAAACACATTTGTTCGATCTGTGAGAAGGTCTTTTCTGAACGGAAACTGCTCACGAAACATACAATAAGCGTGCATGGGAAAGTTGTTGCTGCAACGACCTCATTAAATCGATTCAAAATTATCTAAAAATGAGGTCTTTCTTAAGGTAACAGAAATCGATTCAAAATGTTTAATTTTAAGACATGAAAATGTAAATGAAATTGCGAATCAAGAATAAAGAAGCAAAGTACTTTTATCAGCGTTTTTTTGCATTTTTGAAGAGATTCGGCACCTTTTCAATTTGCAGAGATTCGGAATATTCCCAACGATGGTGTTGCTGAAACAAAAATTTCTGATGCTGATTTATGTTTTGAAATGATTTCAAACATCTTTGTGTCGACCAAATGGATCACAGCTATTGTGAACAAATTGTTTGTACAAGACTAGAATGTAACATTGAAAACAAGAAAAAATGCAGAATATGTAAATTTGAACAACCAAATTCAGTTGGTGTGTTCAGTAAATCAATGCAATTTAATGAGTGAGTGAGAAATAAATTACAGATCTTTGCTTAAGATTCGAATGCTTATTTACTTTCCATGACTAATTTCAAAATGCATTAATCTTCGGTCGAATGTCCCTAAGAAGCATACATGTCTATTTGCTATATTTTATGGCCGGTCGAAAATGTGTGAAATATTTGGAAGCAATTCGTGTTTCGTTTTATACATAGATGTACTTGGCATTTTAAACAAAAAAATTTCGATTTAAGTTTGCATCCTTCTCTCTTACATCTAGTTCCTGTCACATAACTTTCATCTGCATCTGGATAATGTTCAATGCCATCAAATCGGAATTGATGTCCGGGTCTTTTTTCCATTCTTTGTACCGATTTTGGTGCGATGAAAGTTGATTTACGTAGACCATTCTGTGTTACTGTGCTGTGATTTTCGATGTTTTGATTCGTTTGTGATGATGTTTTTTCTTGTTTTATGTTGAGAACGGTCATCTCAATTGAACGATGTTGAGTAACACGCGTTGGTTTGATTGGGCGCCGAGAGATCCTGTTCATCTTGGGTGTATGATTCTTTGCCAATCCCTTTTTGGCATGTGCTTTCCGCCGCTTCGCTATGTAACCATATTCTACGATCACTTTCTTTTTCGGTGTGCGTTGACTTTTCCTCGTCGACGTTTCTGTCTCATTACTTGTGTTCGGCTCCAAACCGTTTATACATTTCTCATCGGCTTCATTGACAACACATTCAGTATCTTCCTGAAAACCGATTTTTTTAAAATTGTAATTTAGTATCAGAGAATATGAGTAAATAACAACAACAATACTCACAATTTTCACCACTTCAAATGTGATGTCTTCGCTTGGAAATGCATACTCGTATAGATCGGTTTCGGTAATGTCACCGATAGCAGCGTCAAATGGTTTTTGTTTTGATGGAAACTTGAGAAATTTTGTCATTTCATAAAATTTCACACGTTAAGACGCTTCCGATAATAATTGTTTATGTTTCTGAATAATAAAAACAAGTGCATGTCAATTGAATGACAACTCCAGAAAAGGTCTCTTCGAATGAGAGTAGAATGACGTACTAGATTGGATGCAACATACTAAATTTCGAAAATCATTCAGTTGCTGTCAAATTCAAATAAGACCATCACATCCACCGTACACAAACTGTTCTCTTCGAAGCAATACATATTCTACGAATCACATCATACGAATACCGCAAAAAGTTGACATCATAGTGGGCAAAGCAGCGTCCATTGTCGAAACGATTCAAGGAGATCACTTATTTTATGCCATTTTAAACACATTTTCGGAAAAAAAAAAAAATCGCGTTTGACACTGCAGTTACTAGTGAGATTTTTTTATTGCAATTCGGAATAGTTTTAATTTTTTTTACAATAATTTTCCATTAATTCAATGATTGTATAACACTAAACTGTAAATTTCTTATGGATTACAGAGAAAAATCTCGAACAAATTGAAAATGGCCGACGAAGGGGAGCCTATAAGTAAGCGACTACGAAGAAGCGAGTCAAATTATACAACAGTCGAACAAAGCGTGGAATCTCAAAGCAAATCAAGTGATTTAATGCATTCTAATCCAACATCAGATGATGAAGAAGATGAGCAAGCGATCGACGTCGATTCGCTGTTGGTATTGAACGATTACTGTTTGTTGAAAATATTCGAACTGTCGAGCATCGAATCCCTTTGTCGTTTGGCCAATGTCTGCAAACACTTCAAACTGCTCGCACAAGACGTTTTTTCTCGGCGTTACTCTGAAATATTCATCGGTTCCCGGTTCTATCGGTTACTCTTTCGTCGTGTTCTGATCAAATTTGGACATTTCATAAAGAAGCTCATACTAGAAGAAGGAGTTCATCTCATACCAAACGATGTAAATGCAATTGCAATGTACTGTCCCAAATTGGAACATTTTGTCGCCTTTCGAAAAACCATCAGTTGTAACGTGCTCAAATCGGTGTTTGAGCGATTGAAACATTTGGAATTTGTTGAATGCCAATTCATCGGCGATACAAAGACAATGTTTGCTGCTTGCGCCCAGCTTGAAAAGATGCACATTGACACAAACACGGAAGCCGATATGCCGAAATGCAATATTTTGAACCTCAAGAAACTTCGATTCGTTGCTGACACAAATGGGAAAATGGCTGTATTGTGGCAGTTGCTACAACAGAATCCACAGATCAAAGAATTGTGTGTTCCGTCGCTAGTAGATAATGAAATCATCGCGAATATTGTTCAACATGCCAAGAATGTTGAAGTATTGGACTTTTGGACCAACGGGCGAAAAACTGTGTTACCAAGAAAACAATCTTGTCAAGGTATGCTGAAATTAGCCGAACTGAAATCATTGAAGAAGCTGCGGTTGTTTGTTGCAAGCGGTCGCATCGCTTCAGCACTTGCCGAAGAATTGACAGCAAAGAAACAAGACATACGCAATTTACTAATCTGGGCCCACAATTTTGGAAGAAAACATTTGCCGAGCATCTTAAAGCTGAAGACATTGCAAGAACTGGACTTGATGTTCAATGGAGAGCTGACCGATACTGATCTTGCTTCGATTTCAAGAGAGCTTCCATCCTTAGAAATCTTATCGCTTCGCTTTTTTCCAGACGCAAGATATAATATTCCGCTGGATGGTTTGGTGAATATGATCCAGTTTGGTGAAAAGTTGTGTAATGTCTGGTTGATTGGCGTACGTAACATGAAAATCGACCAAGAAACATTCAAATCGTTGGTGGAGGCGGTTGAAAAAAGGATTCGGGGCAGTTTAATGATTTCACTTCAAGGTTGCAAAACAACTATGGTCCTTGATGTACCACAAAAAATACAACAGGCCAATCAATCAACATTACAAATTAAATATGAAGGCCGCTACTGCTCGGATAAAGATGGATGTGAAATGTGCAAAGAAGAAAAGAAGGCAAAGCGGTGAATGAACGGGTTTCGGTCATCAAGGATAAACTGAATCAAAAAGAATCTCTGATAAGCATCTGAATGGCAATGACTCAATTTAACTGATTTATCAAAATCCATTCCAATGAATAGAAGAAACAAACTAATATGAAATAGTATAGCTAGTACGATCCAAAAAAAATTCTGAATCAATATAGTTGTGATTTGTTACTTCTGTAGTGTCTTTTTGTAAAAAAAAGCGTCCTTTTTTTATTAATAAAATTCGAAAGATTTCATTGATTTCTGATGAAAAAAAAGATACATTAACCAATATCGAACCATTACAGTGTTGATACTATAGACTAAGTAAATAAAATACAATACAAGATTATTGTTCAACAAATAGATTTTTCTTTGAAATTTCTCAATGGTTCCAGACTCATGTGCAACTGTGACACTCCGTTCTGATGGAATCTTTTCATGTGAGTATTCAATGACTGTGGTCGACTGAATCGTGTATCGTGTAAGGTGTGTCGATTCATATGGCATTTATATCGTACTTCGCTATGTGTTTTACGGAGCATATTAAAAAATTTACGAAATCTATAAATCTGGCCACAAATCTCCATTGGTTAATGGGTGAATAAAAACCAAGTTTTTACAAATGATTTTGAAAAAAAAACTGAAATAAACCTTCGTTGATTTCATAGAAAAGAGAAAAAAAGTCCGACAAGATTGTAACCACATACATTACCAAATCACAACCAAACGTTCAATTGAAATGAAACAACTATGGTTTTATTGGGAAAACTGAGATTGTATTTGTTTTCCACTTTTTTGTCATTTTATAAATTTTTTTTAAATTTTTTTGTTGCAGTTTTTAGTCAAAATATGTAAAATATAGAAAAATTGTGCGTTTTATAAACTTGTCAGGATAATTGTTGTTGGCAAAAAGTTCTATGGCAGTCAAAATGATCAAATTTTCATGAAAAATAGCTATTACATGTGTGAGTTCAATGAAGGTAACTGCTTTTTTTGTTTTTTTTCTCATCATTTTTGGTTCGTTTGTTTCAATAAAAAATAGCAATGTGAAATGTACTGTTGTATGGTTATTTGATGTATGTTTCTTTGCCGCGCTGTCGTTCCACTTTAAAATGTGTTCCGTTCTGTAGATCCCCGTTCCAGAATGAAAGCTGCATGTGATTCTTTGCGCATAAATTCATGATGCGCTTCAATCAGTTTGGTGGCCAAATTGACGGGATTGCGTTGAAATTTACATTGGCCAACTTGTTGGATTGTAGACGCCTCTCGACGATGTTCGGGTGGAACAAATCCATTCGGCTTGATAATTCCTCGTTGAAAAGCCAGCTCTTGTTCAAGTGTTCGTGGTCGTGGTATCAAGCCCAAAAAGTGACAGTAAGCACTTTGTTGTGCTTCGTTCTTGAAATACATCGACCCGGAGTACATTTTGATTTGAGCCGAATCATTCACTGAAAGGTCGACGGTTTTAGATTTTCCTGTGATTTTCAAATCTTCTTCATCCATTAAATCGCTGTGTAGTTTACTCAGACGTGGACGAAACGTGTGTAATGTTGATTTGGTGCTGGTCTGAAAAGCTGGCAAAAGGTGATGACATTCATAAGAGCTCAACAAGATCAGAATGTAGCGATCATTTTGGCCATCAATACGAGCGACCCACCAAACGGGTCGTAGAAAATCATCACAGGCCTCATTCGAGTTCATAAGCACATTGATGAAATTGTTTGTAGTCAAAATGTGTTCGGCCCAGGCAAGTCCATCCTTGGAATAATCCTGGAATAGCTTCGTTTTGAGTAATCCTCTTTCCAGAGGAAGTAGCGTACTTCGTGCGATTGCAATGGTTGCCTCATTCAAACCATACGTGATTAATTGTGTCAAGCAATCGTTGAACTTTTGAGCAGCAGCTTTAACGACTGGCGGTCGTTCAATTTGTCGTTGCGTTTCGGGCTCATATTCATTTTCTTTTTCCTGCTCTTCATCCAATACATAAACGAAACGTCGTAGGTTTGCAGCTGCTTCTGGCAATTTGCTTTTAACGACCATATATTTGCTTTGTATTTGTTTTTGAATGTCCTTGTCACTTCCATACGTCTGATACAATTTATTGAATTTATCATGTGAAGTGTCCGAAAGTGGTCGTTCCTTCCGGTCGCTATACATTTCACGAAGAGTCACGAATTCCGTATCCGCACATTCCTTGTACAGATCCAACAGCTGATTGGTTTTCTCATATTGTTGATGTGCAGCCAACTTTTTGACTGAGAATGCACCAGAACCATTTTTATTGTTTTAGTACAATTCAGTACACTTTAGTACAGATTAGTACATTTTAGTACGGTGCGCTGTGGAGCTCTGATGAAGTACTATTACTTTGCCTCAGAGACCAGTGTCGTATGTGTAACATCTGAGGACTTATAGGCAAAGGTATTGAAAAAAATATGAAAGTTGTACACATAAAATAAGGAAAAAATAACGGTAAATCCAAAAGTTGCAAATGTTTGTACTGAAATGAGATGTACTGAACCCAAGCTATCCTCAGGATACAAAAAATCGATACAATATTCATATTCCTCAAAGCACAGTAAAAGAAAAGTTCCATTTTCCCATTAATTTTTGCAATACCTATATTTTCATGAAGGGGGACCCGGGAGGGTCACCATATACATGGCTAGAAAGGTTCACGAGTACTATATTTTTGCTCTAGTGACTAATGCCCTACCTCCTATAGGTACGGAGCAATGACCTTCGGTAGCCACATGAGATTTTCATATCCTCCCTATACATACGCCGATTTGGGGGGATCCGAGGGGGAGCGACGCCTATACTATACTGTTTTGGAAAGGTGGCGACATAAACTATTTAATGCCATATGAGCGGATCGATTTCTTGAGTATTCCGTAAAGTCGAGTTATACCGAAGGTTCCGTTTGGTCTTTGTGGTATGTAATATTGTAAAATGAATCCTTAGTCCGTGTATTCGATCGAATTTCGATAACCACAGATAACATTCGAACAATTTGTTGTCATTATCATGGGTTAGCTTATGTCTTTTCAATTGAACCGCTTTCACAAATGCTTTTTCACACATATTACAATTGTACAAATTTTTGCCCGTGAGCCTGTGAATAAAGACCGTTCATGTGAGTGAATCATGTATTCAATGATGTAAACTGTTCAATTCTGTGTTAACCACTTACCATCGCTTATGGTAATTGTATGTGTTCTTTTGTTTGAAGCATTTGCCACAGTCAAGACAAATGATGTCCTTGCTTTTCTCCCTTTTGAATCCTTTGATTTCGACTTTTGGTTTCCTTTCATCACTCGATTTGTGCTGGATTAATTCTGTACTTTTGATATCCTCCTGATTTACAGTATTCTTTTGACTCCTTCGACTGAATTCATAATTTGGTATTTTTGTATCGTCACCAGAGAAATCTCTCTCTAAAACTCGAGTTTCATGGTAGTGATCCAGTAGGTTGTCTTCAGATTCATTTGATAGACCCTCTTCATCTTCCTACGCCAAATCAGAATTTTTATTAAATCCAAAACGAACCAATCTAAGATCAATCAATCAATCAAAATCAACTACTTACTTCCACTTTGATATCGTCTACAGCTAAAAAGTCCTCAATATCGTTGGTGATTTCGTCACATGTCGTTGATTCCAACGGAATTGCAAAGTGATTTTTGATATCTAATTCAATTGACTGCAGTGTATCTATTGCAATCGTTGCATATGGTACAGGTTTTTCACACGTTTCGTCATCTAAGCCAGCTATGAACTTATCGATAAGCATAAATTCGGATAATTCTCCATACTCACAACCCTCCAAAGTGTCGATGATACATCGAAACCACTCTTCCACCGTGTCACCCTGCTCTTTTTGATATGAATGAAACAATTTTCGGCTTTGAAACGCTGTTAACGACGGTCTCAAAAATTCATACATATTGAATGCATCAATAATAGTGAGCTTTATTCATAACACAATCCTTTGCTAGTAAACACATTCAACACTTTTTTGTTTATCAACAAGTTGAGGAATGTAATCGGCTGTCAAACAAATCAGACGAACTGTCAGGATGATAGAAATGAATGTAGTAGAATAAAACGGCCTAGATTTTCAAGCGACAATATGCTTTGTGAATCGCCCAGATTAAATGAAGTTTTTTATTTTGGCAACGATAAAATTAAATTTTTATCCATGATTTTCTCGTCCATTTTTCGATTGCGCCGTTTATTCTCGTGAATTCGTTCAACATGCGCCTTGAGTGCTGATGGTTGGCTAAAGGTGCTATTACAGTATTTGCATAGATACGGACGATCACCTGTGTGAACGTTTGAATGAATTCTCAAGTGGTAGATCGATGAAAATCGTTTATTGCATGTGGTGCATAGGTAAGGTTTTTCACCTTGATTGTGGATCGAGATCAAATGCTTGCGCAAACTTGATTGTTGCCGGAATTCTTTGTCGCACAGCTTACACGGATATGGCCGTTCACCGGTGTGAACCAACATATGGCTACGATACGATGATCTTGATACCAAGAACATATCACACACGCCACACTTGAATGGCTTCTCGCCGGTGTGCTTTCGGAAATGCGAAGTAAGTTCGTTGTTGGTTTTAAATCCATTGCCGCACGTCTCGCATATGAATGGCCGGTAATTTGGGTGAATGGCTAAATGTGCGCTTAGCTGACCTCGTCTTGTGAAATCCTCGTCGCAACAGGGACACTTGTGCATTTCAATTGTACCATGATGCTATGGAACATGGAAAAAAGGATATGTTCAGCGGAAAGTGATGAAAATTACTCTTTTCTTAGTTTACCTTTCTCAAATGCCGACTAAGTACCTCTCGACTAACCGTCGTTTTAGTACAGTGAGGACAGTTGAGTACTTCCCGCTTTTCCACCGGATGAAACACGTTCAAGTGAGCTTTCAATTCATACATCCTCTTACATTTCAACAAACACAAGTAACATTCAAACTCTCGATGCTTCTTTATGTATTTTGATTTTCTTTTGACCGTTTTCGGCTTCTTGTATTGTGTTTTTCTTCCACTGCGTCTTCGTTCCAATGGCCTGAAAATGATACAAGATAATTTATGTCCACCATAATAAAATGGGTCCTAGGATAGGGTCAAATTAACACTCATTAAAACTCAAAGATATTTACTGTAACAGTAGGTTGTCCTCTTCAATCGGTTTATCGATGACCACATCAGGTACTTCTGCTTCCAAACATTCATTGACAATGACAGTGGCTACTTCTGCTGGAATTGATTCATTCAGATCTTCGGGTTTTTGTGTTTTACGTTCACGCCACCGTTTCACTCTTTCACGTGTCGCACGTCGACGCTCATTTATTAGATGCAACTGTAGCTCCGGCGGTAAATACTGTTCGTTTTCTTTGGCTTTCATTCTTCGATTTTTGGCACTAACCGCTTTCTTTCGTTTGTACTCTTCATATCGGCCAGTTCGTTTCAACATTTCCACGTGCTTCTTAGCTCGTACACTGTTCTCCCGATGTGTCTGATTCAGAAACGGAATTGATTAAAATGTTGAAGAGTTTGTGCTTAAATTAAAATTTTAAATTGAAGCTTATGAAAAAGATAAGAAAATTAGAATGGAAAAATTACCCTTTTCTTAAATTTGGACTTGTCATTATTTGCAATTGGCGTTTCATCACCAGTTTTCATAAATTCCAATGATTCCATGTCGTTTGAATCGCCATGGTCAAAATCACAATCTGCTTCATCATTCGCGGCGATATTTATATCCATGTACTGAAAAATTCAGAAGAAAATCTTTTTAACTATTTTCATTTTTTGTCCAAACCACATTCACTTACACATTCCTCTTTCACTTCAACAGGCGGTATATCGTGGCTGTCATTAGCTTGTTGTTCGTCTTTGATGGGCAGATTTTTGAAAATGTGTGCATTACCGATTACAACCAAAACCAATTCTTCGGCAGTCCAAGTGGCAACTTGTGATAGTTTCTCGAAATCCGTTTCATTGAGACCGCTAACAAATTTATCGATGAGCATGTAATCCGATGTGTCCAAAAACTCACATTTCGCAATAAAATTCTGAAGCCGCTTGAACCAATCGGAAATACTTTCACCTTGCGTTTTTTGTGTAGCGTGGAACTGCTGCCGATGATGAAAAGCAGCGACAGTCGGTGTTTTGTACACAATCATTTTATACAGAATTTAATATTCATCAAGTAAAATTTCCACAGAGCATTTTAGAATCAAAATAAACAAGTTGTTGTGACGAAAGCCAATTGACAGAAGCAGCTGTCAACTTGTTGAGATTCATTGAATTGACCGTACTAGATGTATTTGCATGAATATGCTTTAAATAATGCATTCAAATGGATTATAAGATGTTTTTCTTTGGAATTTTCTTTTATTTTGACTAATTTTAAATTTTTTCATTATAAAAAGCCTAAAAAAATCTATACTAATTCAGAATTTCTGAATGTACGAAACATTATCTGCCTCAAACAGACATTAAAAATTTATAAACAAAATAAGGAACAATAATAATGGTTTAATTTCATCGGCAGTTAAGTAAAATTATGTAGGATCCCAGAGTAATTTCAATTTTTTATAGCTCTATCTAGATAAGATGTCGATTGAGGTGATGAAATGATGAAGTTTATCTGTAAGTTATCATATTCATTCTGACGGCACTGATGATGATATATCAAGTTGGGCTTGTGCGATATCGCTGAGAGCAGCCTGAATTTTTTCCAGTGTTTTCTGACCACGGTCGATAGCCTACAAATAAAAAATGGTTAAAATTAAAACATACAAAAAAGTCTCATCAGTTTGACTGTGAATAATTTACTTCTTCTAAACGTTTTGCGGCTTCTTGATTTTCCATTTCCAAACGTTGAAAACTTTGCGCTTGTAATTCTTGTGAACTATCTTCATTGGGCAACGATTCAATCAGCGTATCGATATCCTTAGCACATCTGAAAAAAAAACCATTTGAATCGAATGTTGAACATTTGTCACAAAGCAATTTATAGATATCTTGTACTGAACAATTTGTTACCTTGAGATAAGTGTTGAAAACAATTGCGCATAGTCTTCTTGGGTATTTTGTGATGATTGTTGGGCACCATTCCGTTCAAATGCCGGGAATTTACTCGGAACCGAACACTGGAAATAAATTAAAATTTGAATATTGTTGTTTCTATTGAAAAACATTTTTATTTCAAAGTAGAATCGACTTACCTGTTGCAGGATACCAATGCTGTTACAAAAGTGTTCAGCTTGCTGTTGAAGAAAAGAACCAAACAATGGATTTTCATATCATATTTCTTTTTCGATGCAATTTCCAAAATGATAAACATTACTCACCAAATTAACTGTATCCTGCAATTGCGTTAATCGATCAGACATTTTGCAATTTTTTCTATTTGGTTTTTGGTTTCAAACTATTATTATTCAACTAGAAAAAGAGAATGCAGAAAGACCGTCGATAGAACTGTTTATGTTTCTTATGCTTACAATTGTTTTTCTTCTGTCATTCAACTGTAATGTCAAATGAATGTTGTTTTCCATTGTTGACAGTTAGCATTCTTGTACGTTGTCGCAATATACGCTATAAAAGCAGAAATGGACCATTTATCTTTCGAACATTTATTTGATGCATTGAATGTGCTCTAAATAGTGCATTTAAACGAGTACTATTATACTCATTAATACTGTTTTTCTTGAGTTTTTATTTTTACTTATTCTAAAATTTAACTCTAATTAGCCGAAAGAAATCTATACTAATTCAGAATTTCCAGGTGTTGAATTCGAATGTGCTTTGGCTTGATGTGCTTTGAGTGTACCAAGTTGTGTGTATGCGCGGTCGCATTGTTTGCATTTGTATGGTTTTTCGCCCGTGTGGACTGATTTATGAATTTTTAAATGATACATGGTGGCAAATCGTTTTTCACACACGGAACAACTGTGTGGTTTTTCGTTTCGATGCACCATTAAGTGCCTCAATAAATTGGCCCGTTGAACGAATGTTTTCTGGCAGATTTCGCACGCAAATGGTCTTTCTCCAGTGTGCTGCCGTAAATGATTTTTATATGAGAAGCTCGATGTCAACATTAGACCGCATTCTGCACACTTGAACTTCAACGGCTTCTCACTGTGTCTTCGCGAATGTAATTTCAGTTGTTTGCGTGTCTTGAAGGCTTTTCCACACGATTCGCAGACAAATTGCTTGAAATCTGAATGAACGTGTATGTGCTCACTCAGTTTGCCACGTTTTTCGAATTCTCTGTCACAGTGTGGACACTTGTGTGTTTGCGTCAATCCTTGATGCTGTTTTCCAAAAGGAATGAAATGAATTAATAAAATGAAGTTTGGACAAATTAATAAGAACATATTAATAGCCAATAATAACTCACAACTTTCAAATGACGATCGAACGCATTTCGGCTCAAAAATGTCCTCTTAGGATTGCAAATGGTACAGTGGATTGCATCCTCTTTCGACATCAAGTGTTTCATATTGAAATGTATTCGCAAAGCATAAAATTGATCGAACTGAAACGAACACAAATAACATTCAAAGTTGCGTCCATCATTATCATGCGTTGGCATGTGTCGTAGCATCTTGCTGCGGGTGGTAAAAATCTTATCACATACTTTGCATCGATGTAAATTGGTGCCAGTGTGACTGAAAGTTGAATAGGAAATCGTTAAAATTGTTCAGAATTTGGTGGAATATCAATTTTTTTTTACATTCGTTTGTGTATGTTGTATGAAGATTTCAACGCAAAAATTTTGTCACAATCCAAGCATACGATCCTATTTTGTGCATCAATCAGAAATCCTTTGATATGAGTTTGAAGTGGTTTGTCTAGAGCTGTAGGGCAATCACTCATTTTGGGATTATCTTCCTCGTTTTCAATCAAGTCCGATTCCATGATTTCTTCTGCCAACTGTTCTTCATTTATTTGACTATCTTCCGGATAGATGTCATTATTTGACTGGGCACCGTTATCATTCTTCAAATCATATTCATCTCCCTAGAAGACGCAAAAATTTGGTTCTCACAGTTGAATTAATTTAAATTCTCTGAAATAAATTTCAAAATGTTTTTTCCTAAAAATGTCTTACATTCAAAACGTTGCTTCCAACTATTTCCAGCGAAAGTAATTCATCGATGTCTTTGATTGGTTCGAATTTGGTGCCGGCAAAGGAATTATTCAGAAGGAATGTGTCTGATGTTCCAATTGATAGTAGTTGTTCTACGTCCAATACACTGGTTTTGGAATATTTTTCGAATATTTCCTCACTTAATCCACAAATAAATTTATCGATCAACATGAAATGGGTAAAATCTCCGAAATCACAGCCAGCAATTGCTGTTTCTATTCGAAAAAACCATTGTTCTAGCTCTTCAGTCGGTTTTTTTTCCATTGAATGGAATATTTTACGGCAGTGAAAAGCCGAATGAGATGGAGTTTTATAAGTTATTCCATTAAAAATCAGCACTTCCATCCTTGTTTTTCAACTAAATAGATTCACGCAAGAGGTTTTTATGCAGCTTTCATGTTTTCACCGAGGTAAACATAAACAAAATTTTTGGACGTCAAACCAAACGTCATATTTAGCTGTCATTCTCTCAGTTTGAAGTAGTAGTAGAATGCACAAAGATTTAAATAGAATCAAACGATTGGAAAATTAAACGAAATGAATTTTGTATCGTATTTCAAGTAGTAATTTGAGCGAAATTCAGTGTTGAACATTTATTCACATTCTCAAACAATGACAATCTTTTAATGATTACAACATTTGCACTGAATATTCCACTTCCGCAATACGAATGTTGATTAAAACGGTTATCATTCAACCAATCTACAGCGTTCCACTGTCGCTAACATTCCGTCAACTTGTTTTTGCGCCGATTCCAAAACGTCCAATGTGCAATTTTTCTGTTCGATCTTTTTTCAAGAGATTATTTCGTCAACATTGAAAATTAGATTGAAATTAAGCCATAATTTTAGAAAAAGAATGGTTTTCAATGGTGGCAATAATAAAAACTCACATTTAATTCGCGTCGACTTTCTTTCTTCACATTCTTTACAACGCAATAGTCAGTCTGTTCTTTGGCTCGATCAATCACTGCTGTGATGTAGAATTTAACTTGAATGGAACATGTTGCACCATTTTCGGGCACGGTGTTAAGCATATCGAAGCCTTTCTTCTCCAGATCTTTAATTTGACTAAAAATTCCAATCACATCTTCAGACTTTGGATTTAGGTCATCCAATTTTTCGACTGGTTCCTCGTAGTACTTTGCACGAAATGCTTTTATATAGTCTTCATCGATGCTGACTATTTTCTTATCGCCTTCAGAACACTAAAATTTAATCAAAACAAAATCAGGAAATGATAAACAAATTTTAGATGGAAAAATGGATTCAAACAAATGTTCAAACTCACATAAACGGTGAAAATGATCAAATAAGTTGAAATAAAAATTAAACTCCGCTTCATATTGCGCGCAGCTCGCAAATTCACATCCAAACAAAAAAGTTAGCACAAGAACACTGTTAAAGTGCACAGTTGATTTGGAATGATGTAATGCGAAGGAATAGGTCAGTTGTTATCAACTGCCATTCATTCCCTTATCAACATGAACGAGGAAAAAATGGGACAAACGAAATGAATGGCGCACATTTTTGAAACGGGTTTCATGCATTGAGTCAGTTAATATGTGCAAAACATTTCTATTGTCAACGGATACAAATTGCTGTTCGAATGTCAAATGACATTGTTTGACAATAGAACACACACTCTGCTAACACCCACAACCATTGATTGTCTAATCATTGTTTACATTGTTGCCATGGTAAATCACTATAACAAATAACTTTGATTCCATCAAATCAAGCGACTTCAATTCAATTCATGTGCATATTTCATCAAATAATTATCTTTTTACATAATTTTCATACCATCTATTTATCGTGTTCAGTTTAATTTTGAGGCAAAAATGTCAAAATCCAACAGTAACATTGTTGTTCCCGAGGCTTTTCCATGCATTTTAAAAACATACGCAAAAGGTTGGTATGGTGTGAATGTGTACATAAGATTGTGTAAAAAGGCGCTAATTTTCTTTGCTGCACTTTCACAGATGCATTGCGAACACAACCTTACGATTTGCTATCGTGGTCAGCTGCCTACTTTCGTTGTATTGCCAACAATGTTCAACCACCGGCTAAATTACGATTTGAAGAAAACACAGAACAAATGATTGAGGCTCGGTCATTGACCAAGGAGTACTTGAAAGTTTTGATTAAGCAGGTAAACTTCCTGGAACACAGCATTTGAAATGAATTTGACCAATTTTGAGTTTATGATACTTTCAGATTGGAAAAGGTTATTTTATTGAACGACGAGTATTGGAAGCGAGATGGAAAGGAATTGGATTGTCTGAGGTGAACAAATTCAATAAAATTGAGAATCAATATAAAATTATTTAAACAAAAATATTTTTCAGAACGATTTGTTGGCATTTTTGAATGTCTGTGGAATGATCCATTGGGAGCGAGTTCATTGGCTCGAATTATTATCCGTAATGGCTGCATCCATGTGCTTGGTAATTAATTGGTTTCAATTAGTTTTATCCATAACGAAGTATATGAATTAAATAAGTTGAGTGATTTTCTTTGATAGGACTTTGAATCGACAATCGAATTTATTTGTGAGCTGCTAACAGATGATGCGGAAGGTGGTTTGAATTCGATACCACTTTGGATGTTTAGAACGTGCTATCTATTTCTTGCACAATTGGACCCGAGCGTAATAGAAGACACGAGAGATAGTCCAGCGTAAGTGCTTCATTTTTAACACATTAATATGTTCAAAATTGTGGCTGTAATTCAATCGAATGGAATCTTTGTAATTTTACAGCGGGAAGTCAGACAATCAACCAGCACAAATAAACGCACAACATTTTCGAAATGGACTCATAGAAGAATGGAAGGCGTGTGTGAAATTTGATGATGAACAGAGCAATCCATCGATTTCCTCGGCCTTTGATCGTATCAAAACTACAGTGACCTTCACAGAAACGATTCAAGTGCTATCTAAAATCAGTTCGGATTCAGAGAATGATAAAATCACTGACGAGAATGCAATGAAAAGTATCGACTCGAACTGGAAATACGAAGTCATTCGCAGGATTGGAGCGCCATGGAATTGGATTTATCAGTTTGTTGACCATTATCTACCGAATCTGAGATCGTACAATTTCTACGAATGTCAGCACAAGCTTGAAAGTATGGAACCAATTGAAAAATTGGACGCTTTGCATCTAAAGGCACCAAATATTCCAGGAATCGGTTCAACAATTCCAGTTGAAGTAACAAATGCATTTATGAATTATCTGCAGGCAAAAGCGATGGAAAATGATGGTCTGATTTCTCCAAAATATTTCAAAGAGGAAAATTGTCCATGCATGTGTTGAATGAAGTGTATGAAAAGTGTATATTTTATGGGAAATTAAAAAAAAGTTGAATGTTTTATTTTGCATCTAAAATTGCAACAATTTTGTATCTGATTATGCTACAATTCAAGGAAGACAAATAAATTATAATCCATCAATAATTTGAGCTTTTCAGAATGGTTTTCTATCTGTGAAAAGAGTT
>NW_022595245.1:7024447-7039454 GCF_009176505.1 Sitodiplosis mosellana
TTGAAAAACGTACGACGCGCGCCAAAGCATAAGTGATGTCAAAGTGTTTACAAAGAGTGAAGCAATAGTGCGTTTAATGCTATGTGCTATAGTGTCTCTGTTGATGTTGATCGCTGACGTTTATAGTGGTAGGTCGACCATATGGGTGATAGGAGGTAATGCAAGTGTCTAGATCGGTAGAAAATCACATTTTCTTTGATTTGGGAGTAAGGATTCTCAATATGTTGATTTTCTGAAGACTTGGACTGAACAGGTCAACTCCCTTGCTACTAACATTTTTTGTCTTTTTTTGGTCATCACTTTTCGAGTTTTTTCCATGATTGGTGACATTTTTGATAATAACTCAATTTGCCTCCACGAGATATCGCTCAAAACTGGCTGAAAGTCTTGCTTCATCGTCATGAAGCTACCAATATATTTTCAGAACGGTTTTCTAGCTGTGAAAGGCAAGGGGGAAAGCAGTAATCTAGTACTGCATTCAATGCTATTCACTGCAATCCACTGCTGTCATCGATTGATGTACTAGATTACTGTTTTGACAGGCCCTCAGTCCCCTCATTCCTGGGAGCCCAACAAACCCTGGATCGCCTATAGTGGAATATTTGATAGTAATCGATAAAAATTACTATAGACTAATCAAAATCATGAGATCGAAGATTGATTTCTTCAAATGTTCAAAAAAAAAAATGATAATTTTGAATACAAAGCAATTAACCATTGCATTTTTACAAGTAAAGGTACTGTAAACAATAACCTTTTTCTCCCGGTGGTCCCACTAATTGACACTGAAAATTAAAATTTAAACGAATTTAATTAATGATTTGAGTTTTTTTTCCAAACTATTACCGTGTATGTTTTTATAGTAACAATTGAACTCAGCAGAATAGTCGCAGCAAATCTGGAATAAATGATTTCTTTTATGTAATAAATGAATAACCAAAAATAAGTTTTTTCATTGGCTCCATTGAAAGAGGAACACCAACGAACGTACAATTTTTCGACTTACCTCATCACCAACATATTCATTTTTGCAAAAATGATTGAACATAAACAGCAATCGATCTTCGAAAAAATCGCCTGAAATGTTTGTGAATATTTATAATTCGAATGAAGGTGTATTTAACATAATATTCCATACCCAAAATTAGAACACAAACAATTTTCTGAAAGCCCAATTTTAATTCAATTTCCAAAGCCAAGCCAAGCCAAACCAAACCGTTCTCTTGAGACACAATGACTGTTCTCTTCAAATGCTCAGCAACTTACTTGCTTACAAACGTCTGTTTTTCTTTCTTGAGTGTATAATCAAATGTGATGTCACGAAAAAAAAATAATTTTGGACTCTAGGGAAAACAAATCTACTGTACTTTAGTCATCAATTCAATTTTTTTCCCTGAATACGTAGATAACGAACTTTCTTTAATGAAACATTGGTCTAGCTGAAAACAAAATAATCGCTAGCAATGAATTTATGAAATATTCTCTCATTAACAGTATTGCCGGACTGAAAAATGTTTACAGAACAGTTATCGTTCTCAGAAAATTGAATTATAATATGGATGTTACTTATCACTTGTGCGAGTAATATCAATGTCAAGCCATTGCTGTGCCAATCAATATTTACTGTCGATTTTTCAATTCACAAGATTCTATATTAAAACACCCACTTTAGTTCAAAGTGCTCATGACGGCAATTTTATTTCAATTCCAATCAAAAGTTACAAAAAAGTGTTGTACAATCTTAAATTTTAATTTTTTTCGAACATATAAGATGATTGGCGGTATTATCTCCAAACTGTTTGAATGTGTTGGTCTTCATTTTTTCGAAGCATTCATCGACTGGTAGAATCAGTGATGCGCGTTGATCTTGTGGAACCTGTAAAAGAAGTTACTATTTTTTTAGGCACTTATTCAATCACATGTTATAGTCCATTGAATTCACCTCTCTAATGTTGGTGATCTCAGCTTTGATTTCCGATCGAATTCTGTGGCGAAACAGGATCAAGCATTCAACGGTGTCATCGAACGCTTTTTGCATAATCGAATTGGCTCTGTCTACTGCTTTGCTATCGCAATCCTTTTGATCAGAAATTAACATCGCTTTATGCACGGCATATCCATTGACTTGTGTTTGCATGGTTTTATTGAACTCTTTTAGCACCTCTTTGAGAATTGGATTGTCATCGCGATAAGCGGTTGTTTGTTCTGGTTTGCCAGCGTTCAAGTATTCTTCGAACAATGCAATTCGGTCCGATTTTGTTCCACCCAAATTTCCAGTCACTGGCGGTGCGGGTGTCTAATTGAAATAAAAATAAATGAAAGCCTAAATTTGTCACCTTTGAATATGAAATTAGCAAATGAGAAAGATACCTACCGAAGTAGTAGTAACTTCTTCACACTGCACACTCAAAACCAATGAAATTAACAAAATAACAACTGAAATCATTTTTAAAGATGTTCACAAGAAGACGATCGATGCCACACTAAATCGAGCTCAATGGTATGTGTCGTGGCGAATGCTTTGCCTTGAATTTTGTTGACTGGAAAAGAAGTGCTTTTCGTATTCGTACACCGAAAAAAAACGAATAAAGTCCAATGAAACGATTCACACAGAATAGCAAAATAATAGCAGACAAAAACCATTCGATAAAACCGGTTCTCTTGCAGTGCGACAAGGTCAGTGTGCGTGCGCGAGTATCGTCTCTTTAAAAGAACAAGAACTGCGTCTGTGTGTGCCAAACCGGCTACAGAAGAAGAACAACGAACGACCAACGAATTCGAACCAAAAGAAAGAAACATCCGAGCGATGTGTGTACGAGATTCATTGGGCAAAATAAAACAGTTGTTGCATATTATTATTATCTTTTTTCTTCAATGTATTGTATTTGTACAAATTTTTTTTTTATCGATTTCATCTCTTAAGTCTATACATTAAGAAGATATTTGGCAGTTTCATTTGATTTGTAACTAAAAAAAAGATTTGCATTTAAAATTCTTATTATTTTCTTGTTTTTCTTTTGTACTAACAAAATACAAAAATTGTTGTTTGTGCTTTCGAAGGGAAAAAAACGGTATTGGTTTATCTAATGGAAATATATTACATATATTTATCCTTTTTTTTCTCTTTTATTTTACAGATAGAACTATCACATAACGTTAATTCTTTCACTGTTTTCAACTGAATATATATAGTAAAAGTATGGGTGTTAGTGGAATTTCATAATAATGGATATTGCCAGCAAAGTTAAATCGGTGTTTTTGTGTGTGTTCGTTCTTTGTTTGTTTTCATCTCTAGAGTGGTTTGTGGCATTGAATTTTTTTTTTCGACTCATCTCATTCGTATTGTTATTGCTATGCTAGTTATTCTAAACAAATAAATTTCACATTGACAAACATTTTCTTTTTGATTTTCATTTTTTTTTCGTTGACGGAAGAATTATGGAATTACGACATCTATTTTATAGAAAACTGTTAATTTTTGGCTCATTGTGTAAGGTAGATTGTTTCAATCGTAAAACAACAACGCATTTCGTTTCAATTTCTTTTTTTTCTAAATTATTTTTCTGTTTCGAGCAGACGATGCAGCGTCATTTCTATTTCTTTATACAGACTTGACATCTGGACAATCGTGAATAGAAGCTGCCTGCTTTGATGGTTTGTTGCAAAGGTTTTGTGAACTGTTCGGTTGCGTCTAATGTAACCAACCAGAAACTGGTCATAGTCTCGTAGAAGTGGCAGTGACCCTTTCCACCGTTACATTCGATGAATGGATTGGTGCGGAAATCTTGCAAACAAGATCCAGTTCCCGACAATGCTTGACCACCGCCTCCGTTTGCAACGCCAGTGTGCTAAACACGAGATTGAGAGAGAGAAAAAAGAGGGAACAATTTCAATTAAAGCCAAATTCGAAATGAATTCAAATAAGATTGCATTGGGCATACCATAAGGAAACTGTAGCCTTGCCAGAGTCCTTCCCAACCGTATGGACAGTCTGGCACTTGAATCGTTTGACTGTGCAATGTGATAACGTTTTGTGGAATTTCGCAAACAACACAACGTGAAATGTATTTCTCCATTTCACGATCGGCCACCGGCATCATTGGAATTGGTGCGGTTGTTGACAGCCAGAATGTTCGATCGTTTCGCGATGCATAGTTACAAACGTTGTTAACACCGCATGACAATGCTGGCAGTGTTGAGAATCGTCGGACGCATGAGCCTGGAGATCCTAAATCTTGATTATGTGGATAATCGTTGCCGTCAACGTACAACAACGAATAACCGTCCCACAATTGTGTCTGACCATCATCACAGCGTGGAATTTCAATGCTTTGACTGTGTTTTACCAACAAAATACCGCTGTAGTAGTCTGGTGCATGTGAGCAGTCACGACCGGAATCACCTTTTGGACCAATTGATCCAGGGCGTCCATCAAGACCTGGTGCACCAACCAATCCAAATTCACCTAAAATCCATCGATTGGAAAATAAATAATTTCTTAACTATATTCAAATCATCAAGTTAATCGATAACACATACCTCTATAGCCTGGTGGTCCTGGTGGACCGCGTGGACCTGGAAATCCTTGTAAACCGGTTTCACCACGAATTCCTAATGAAATGCGAGAAAAACATAGAATAATTTCAATATTCTTGAATTCATAATAACTACACCAACGAATCACTTTAAATAAAACATTTCGTTTTCATATTCAAATAAATCATACCTTGTAATCCTTCGTCACCCTTCAATCCAGGCAATCCGCGATCACCCTTTGGTCCGTTACTTCCTGGAATTCCGGGAGTACCTATTGCGAGTGGAAGAAGAATTGGTTAAGATTTGTTTGTGGAACAGTTACATCATTTCGAATGTATTCGAAAGCATTACCTGGTGGGCCTGGTGGCGAAATTAACCCTGGTTCACCTTTGTCACCCTTCAAACCGATAAAGCCATCACGTCCGTCTCTTCCACGTGGTCCTGACAATCCCTTTTCTCCCGGATAGCCTATAAATTAACATTCAGTTTGAGAATAATTTCATTTCAAAGCACGATTTGAAGAAGGTGTTGTGTTGAAAAATGTGAACATTTTACTTTTTCACAAACATTAATAGACATTGATTTTGATTGATTAATTCCATTTGATTTTATAAAAAAAATTTACTTTCGCACGTTTGACAAATTCTTCAAATCAAACCTTTTTTTGCATTGCATTGTATCATTAATTTGCTATTGATTAAGAAACTAACCTGGTGGGCCGGGTTGACCCTCTGGCCCTGGTAGACCGATATCTCCCTTTGATCCTTCTCTTCCGTTAATGCCTGGCAATCCTGGCAAACCACGGTCACCCTTCTCTCCAGCTGGACCTGAAGTTTTCCGAATAGATCGAATTGAATGCGTTTATAAATGAACTATTTCATGTGCTGTATTCCAATCAAACATTTTCACCAATCATTTAGACAAGAAGAAATTTGTTACAAAAGCAAACTAAATTGGATTGCTTCAACTCGATGCATAAATTTACCTGGAAGTCCTGGAGGACCAACATCTCCCTTCTCCCCTGTGAATCCGCGTTCTCCAACTACGCCTGGTGCGCCTGGTCGGCCATCGAATCCATTCATGCCTTTGAAACAAACACATTTTTTTTTAGTTATGAAAAAGACTTGAGCATTTTTTCTAATGAATGCGTTGTTTGGAAAACGATTATTATAAATTACCTGGAGCGCCTGATAATCCACGATCACCTTTATCGCCTCTGAGACCAATTGGGCCTGGAATACCTCTGATACCTATGCAAATGGGAAATTGTCAGAAAAAAGTACGATATTCGTCTAGCTTTTGAATGATCTCAAATTCATTTTGAAAAATTTCGCGACGAACAACTCAAGCGATTCAACTGTACAGCACAATCTCTTCCATGGATTTGGGTAATGTGAAAGTAAGTATGGGAGAGATACATTTGAACAGTTTGAATAATGAGTGAAAGAGTTCAGTCATTTTTTACGAAGTTGGTTGTTGCAATTTACCTGGAGGTCCTGGCAATCCACTTAAACCTTTGTCACCCTTTGGTCCAGATAAACCGATTGGACCTTCACGACCATGCTTTCCATGTAATCCAGGCAAACCTACGGATTAAAATTCGTATTAACAAATAGACGGAAGAAGAATATGAACACTGGTCTACTCAATGCATATGCTTGTATTTGCAAAGAAACAAATCATCATTACCTTTTTCTCCTTTGACAACTGGACCAATTTCACCGGTCTCTCCTGGGAAACCACGATCTCCCTTTTGACCGGGGAATCCATCCAAACCACGCAAGCCTTGTGGACCTATTCAAAAAATTCGAAAGAAAAATTATTATTTTTCCATTCTTTTACACCTTACAAGCATAGAATTCAATCAAACTGTCATTATGTTTAATTCGAATGCAAATTCGACAACTTTACTTTATGTCAATTCAAATGTACCTGATGGGCCTCTTTCTCCTTTCAATCCATCGAATCCAGGTGTACCTCGATCACCCTTTTCACCTTGAAGTCCGGTCAAACCAGTTAAACCAGCATCTCCTTTCTGTCCTCTAGCTCCTTTGATTTCAACGAGCTGTCCAACGCCACCTGGCTCTCCAGGCAAACCGATATCACCCTTCAAACCAACCAAACCTGAACATTTCAAAAGTTGAATCGATTAATATCTTATTCCATTTTTTTAAATTAAAACTTTGGCAAAATTTCAAATTGTAATGTAATTTCTTGGTTCAATTGAAAAATATAACATTTTGATTTACCTCTTGGACCAGATCTTCCGGTATCTCCCTTGTCACCCTTTTGACCGTCGAATCCATTGAATCCACGCTCACCTTTCTGTCCAATCAATCCATCGTAGCCGCGTGGACCTTGTGGGCCTGTTTCGCCTTGTAAACCATCCATACCTACAGAATTGCGTTAGAATTTTATTCATATGCACTTTATATTGTGATCATCATCATCATCATCATAAAATCAAGTCAAAGTTCAATAAAAATGTGAATTTTTTTTCTGACATATGTGATCGATCAGATATTTAGCGTTGTTTATAACCTGGTTGTCCTGGTGTGCCTGGTCTGCCAAGACCACCTTTGTCTCCTTTCAATCCAGGGAAACCGATTTGACCACGATCACCCTTTACTCCTTGTGGGCCTGGAGCTCCATCTCTACCATCAATGCCAGATTCTCCCTTTTGACCTTTCAATTGAAATATCATATTTTATTATTAACAAAGCATTTTGTGCAAATCGAAAATAAACCATTTGAAAAGTTTGCAATTTGGTGTGTTGAAAACATCAAATGCGATATATTTTATATATATTAGGTATGAAGCAATCATTTAATATTAAGTACACAAAAAATTGCAATATCTGCCTTTTATTTAGATTGGAAAAAGATTGAATAGCTTACCGGCTGGTCCTTGTCTGCCGTATCCTGGAATGCCAGCGTTACCCTTTTCACCTTGTAAACCTGGCAATCCATCAAGTCCATCTTCTCCTCTCAATCCTGGCACGCCTGGATCTCCCTTTTGACCTTTGTTCAAACATGAGAAATTATTAGTCAATATTTTGTATGTGAAATTTATTGATAAAACGCAGAAAAAACATTGTTTCTCCTTTTACGGGTAATTGGGAAGATATAACGAAAACCTGTCTTCATCAAAGTTAGTGTATTTATCAAGTTTTATTTAACACTTTTGATGAAGAGAATTTTGTGTTATTCCTCTTCAGTTACTCGTAATTCTTTCTTGAATTGAAGTAGAAAGAACATTCGTACTTTTATGCCACATCAATATTTATAAATAAAAATTTCATTAAAAATGTTTAATTATACCTTTTTCGGAAACACTTCCCGGTTCTCCTTTTGGACCGATTGGACCTGACACGAAGAACAAAAAAGAGAATGAAGAAGAAATGAGTATATTGTTTTAATAATTTAAACAGCTCAGAAAAAAAATGAAACAAATTCATTCTGAACAACCAAATTCAAGTGCTCTTCAATTTTGAATGTTCATCGCTGAAGATTTCTCTCAACGTATATTATTACAATGGAATATGAATATATTTCAAACAATTGCATTGTTTGAAGAACAAGTTATTCCAATTAAAATGAAGAAAAACACAAACCTGGGAAGCCGTGATCACCCTTTTCTCCATCTCTTCCTGGCACGCCGTCGAGTCCAGGCAAACCAACCGGTCCGGTATTTCCCTTCAATCCAACTGGACCAATTAAGCCAGGAGGTCCTATAAATCAATTTTGAAAATATACATTGTAAAACATAGAACAAATATATATCCACAATATTGAATCCAACCTGTGAGTCCCTGTGGCCCATCCAAACCGATCAATCCGATTTCACCTTTTTGTCCCTTTGCTCCTTGGAAACCTTGGATACCTGCACAAAAAATTTGAAAAAAATTAATTCAAAGTACCTCAAAATGGGAGTCAATTAAAAAAAGAAAATAATTTTCATCCGATATTTACCTGGTTCGCCTCTCAAGCCAGGAACACCTTTTGGTCCTTGAATTCCTTTAGCACATTCAGCACCTGGATAACCGCGGTCTCCCTTAATACCTGGCATTCCAATCATTCCGGTGTCACCTACGATTTCAAATTAATGTTATTTTTATTGCATCCGAATTCTTTGCAAAATCACCTTAAAGCTATTTCATTTAATTTCCGACCATTTTCGGTTAGAACTCGTTCGAATGCCATTGTGCGGCTCAAACATAAATTTCATAGAAATATGAGATGTTATAAGGGAGATGGTCTAGTTATGAGACAGCGCCAGTTATGAGACAGTCAATTATTTCTGTCATGCGCTATGGAAATGTTGGTATGAGAACTGTCAATGTTCTTTATTTGATGTCCGCCAGTTTTTAGGCGAACACCGAAGTGAATAGACGCATTGCTTGTATACGCACCAAACATCGTGTTGAAAATCGTGTGAAAAAATGATTTGGAATATTTTTCATAGTGCCAATTTTTTGTGAAAATCAAGTTAAAAAGGTGAGTGTAATGCATTAAAATGTTGTATTTTGATTATATTTTGTGATTCTAGTTCGGATTGTTCGATTATGTGTTGTGGAAATTTTTTTGTGAGTAATGTTCAAAATGGCGTCTCGATCCGGTTATAAGACACCGTGTTGCCCAGTTATGAGACACTCTAGATTTTGCACTGAAAGCATATAGAAACGTCATATTTCGTCATTTTTGTTGTCAAAACGCATTTATATGCAATTACAATTGTATTTTAACTAATATTCTCGGATTTTCAGCCATGTCTCCTCCAAAAAAGCTTCATTGCAACGGGCATTGCTCCATATAATCCGGACATCTTTACTGACGCTAACTTTGTCCAAGCCGTTGAACAAAATGACATAGAAGTGGCTATTGATGCTGATATCACCGAAGACGACCAGCGACGTATTGTTTTCAACGATGCCATTGATCCTGTTGGTCGTGAAGAAGAGGTGTTAACATCTGAGCCCTCTGAACTATCCAGCTCGGTGTCACTAATGTCTCTTGCAAGCAACACTTCGTCGGTTTTGGATGCGGTTGGCCCTCTACAAGGCAAAACTCCAAAACCAAAGTCGAATCGTGGACGAAAACCGATGGGAAGTGCTGAATTGACTTCTCCGGAAACCATGTCCGTTTTGAAGCATGTAAGGCCATTAAAGGCCCAATTTTCTATATTTAAGCCATTGAAGGCCTTTATAATAAATAAAGAATAATATTTGAACATTTTATGATGAGTTTCCTTCATATTTATTTACTTGTATTCAATTTTTCTGGGTGTCTCATAACTGGACCAAAATTTTTTTGGGGCCAAAAAAATAGTCCTCACAAAATTGGTCAAATTTTTTTTCGAGTAACTGGAATCAATAAACTTTCATCGGAAAAAAGTTGCGTCTGGACATAAGCTACATGATAGAACTCTAACTTTCCATTTTTGAAAGCCACAGAATTTTTTTTAAATCTAAAACAAAACCCGTCTCATAACTAGACCATCTCCCTTACAAAATATGACAGCTAACAGCTTGATGTACTACATTTAAATGTGGTCACTGCTAAATTTAAAATTTCATACCTGGTTCTCCTTTCAATCCAGGTTGTCCTCTGCAATTGCATAACGTTCAAAGATGTTAGTGTTGATGATTTTAATGATTCAACTGATTTTCGATAATTTTATCGAAATTGTAATTTGGGACCAATTGACACCCATAGAATAAAAGAACAACTTATGATGAGCTCTTTATCTATAATTGAGACGGAATAAAATTTAGAGCAAAAAAGAGACAAATAAAATGCAGAAAACGTTTTTTCCGCTCAATGCTGAGTTGTGTCACTTTTGCTCGCAACTTTATTTGTCTCTTTTTTGCTCTAAGTTTTTTCCATAGGGTGGCAGCATGAAGAAAATTCAAATTGTTGCGCTGTTTAGTTCGGAAAAAATTCCGAAATTACATTGATTTGCCTATTGAAATTGAGGGCGCTCGCGTCGCTACAGTTGTCATTTAAGTTGTTTTCGGTCTTGCTGCCATCCGATGGTTTTTTCCCCTCTCATTTATAGATAACGAGCTCATAAGTTGTTCTTTCATTCTAATCAACAATGACTTCAAACTATCGTGATTGTTTTCATAACATTTAAAAGGACTTTCGAACTTCAAGCTATCGAAATCCGAGTAAGTTTTGTTCATTTTTCACTGGCAATTATGTTCATTACCTGATACCATCCATACCAGGTCGGCCAGGTGGTCCGGAAATACCTTTATATAAATAATTATTGATTAATTTAATTTTTATTCATTCATTCAATTTTATCAACAATCAAAATTGAATAGTGAAATTTTATTCATTTTGATCGAATGGAAACAATGAAATCTTCATGAAATAAAATAAACAATATTAAAATAAGAATAGTTTTTATTTCTGAAAGCTTTACGATATTTGCATCAAAGATCAAAATTTTAATTTTCACTATATTGATATTGTTTGCATTGACTGTTTTACGTATGCGTTTGATTTACCTTGTGGTCCTTTTGGTCCAGTATCACCTTTTGGTCCGGTGTATCCAGGAAGCCCTGGCGCACCCGATAAGCCTGTTATAAAATAAATTTGGCGTTTGTAAATGAAAACAGCTCCAACTAGTAAAATAAAGTTCAACCTAACGAGCGATTATACTGCAATCAGCAGTAACTCTTATAGAACCAATGCTTGAATTAAAATTCTCTATGTAACGTGTAAGTATATGGTATTTGTTCAACAAAATTTCAAAGATGCTTTATACAAAGAAGCCACTTAACTCTTCTAAGCAAATATCAGAGTGTGAATATATTACCTGTATCTCCTTTTTGGCCTGGGTAGCCAACTTCGCCTGGTAATCCGTCCAAGCCTCTCTCACCAAGAATTCCACGCTCACCCTTCAATCCGCGCATTCCAGTGTTACCTTTTTATGTTAAAAGTAAAGAATAAAACACAACATTTGAAAAATCATTTTAACTCTATCTACAGTATTTTAACTTCAATCCGCCCAGGAAACCGAACGAAAAAGCTCAAGATTTCAGAAATGAACTTGCATACTTGGTTCGAAACGGTTTCTGAGAAATGATTCATTCCAATGGATTAAGTTGTTCATTCTAAGAACATACCTTTTGGACCTGGTGGTCCAACCATTGAAAGCCCTTGTTCTCCTTTGCCTCCCTTTTCTCCTGGTCGGCCGGGAATACCTCTTGATCCATCTTTTCCTGGTGTTCCGGGGAAGCCGATCGGTCCATCGTTACCTATTTAATCAATCAATCAAAAATTATTTATTGCTCGTACCAACAAAATTTGGGAGATAATTCGGTTTTTCCTTCTTTTTACCTTTATCTCCTCGCTGTCCTTGCAACCCTCTCGGGCCAACCGGTCCTGGAAATCCAACTGGTCCTGGTTCTCCCTTCGGTCCATCAGCACCCACATCACCATATTCACCGCGTTCACCTTTATTTCGACAGTTGATATAATTTTATAATGAGTTGGATATTTTGTAGAAATGTTCAATTCGTACAACACAGTGAAGCGCAATGGTAATAAATTCAGCAAATCCAAAACCATTCAGAGTTCAGTTTGCATTGTCCCTATCGGAAGATCACTGACTTGTATCTAGAGTTTAAAAACGCGTTATTTTTTCAGTGTTTCCAAAAAACGTTTTTTTACAGAGCCGTTATAAAACGCCCAAAAAACGTTTTTTTCGTTTTTTATCGTTATTTCTTCAAAAAAAACACTACAGAAAAATAACGTTTTTATAACACCGTTTGCGGTATTTGTCGAAACGTTTGTAAACCATACTTGTATCATGAATGACGTTCATCTGACAAATGCCATTTCCAACATTTGAATAAACCTCATGACGAAAGCATTTACTTATACTTTCAAACTGTACCGTATAGATGCCCTTAGAGCATTCATTGCTGAATATTTTTCATTTACAGCGCACTTTGTTGAATTCGTATATCATTCAAAATGTTGATTAATTTAAAAAATTACCTTCAATTCCTCGATCTCCAAGCCCGCCTTTGTCTCCCTTTGCGCCTTTTTGTCCTGCAAAATTTACAATTTAATCAAACGGCAATGAGATTATTTTATCTTGTGTACATTTAATGCAATGTATGAAAGATGATGTATCGAACTTATAGTTTACCTCTGGCGCCAGCTATGATATTTTCTGGACAGCTGCTCGGATCTCCTTTTTCTCCATCACGACCCGGCTCTCCTTTATCGCCGCGGTCACCTGGTCGTCCGTCCAATCCCTTATCACCTAAGCAATTAGAATGGAAATCACGACAATACACATGACTCATATCCATATCCTTTCACAAATTCATCCGCTTCTTTACTTTATTCGTTCAATTTACCTTTTATGCTGAATCCTTTTTCTCCGGGAATTCCATCTAAACCAGCACGGCCAGGTGTTCCATCTAAGCCTGGTGCACCAGTGCGACCTTGATCACCTTTCTGGCCAGGGAAACCTTAAGAAAGCATTTGAATTGTTGATTTAATGTTATACTTTTGTAGGTTATTGTTAATAGCAATTTACTGGCATCATATGATCTCATAGGTATGTCAATTGAATTTACCTGCAAGACCTGGGTATCCGGGCGTTCCTCTTGGACCATCGTTTCCTAATGAAAATAGTTTAAATTAAATTAGTCCAACACTCAAACAACGCAAAATGTTATCATTCATAAAAATTGAATGTCATTTTGCAATGATATTATCAATTCACATACCTTTTGGTCCGACACGTCCCATTTCACCGCGTTCACCTTTATCTCCTTTCTCGGTTTTGATTAAATTCCATGAAATGGTTGCTGACTCGCCACGTGGTCCTTCAGCTCCTGGTCTACCAGGCAAACCTATTCATACGTACGCATTTTTATATTAATCGATCTTTGGCTTAGGAGCTTTCACTCAGCGTTTCAGTCAAAATGAAAAATATTCTGCCTGATGTATCAAATAACTTTTTCTTACCATCAAGACCAGGCGCTCCAGTTGTTCCCGGTAATCCTGGGAGACCATCAGCTCCTACTTCTCCCACATAGCCTCTTTCGCCTGGAATTCCAGGTGGTCCTATACGGGAAAATAAAAAGAAAAGAAAGAATTAGTAAAACATTTAGAAGAAGCGAAAATAAACGCTTTGTGTGTTTTGATATATAATATTTATAGCTCTGTGAGTTTGCAAGCGAGCTTCTTTCAACGATCCATTGACAATACATTCTATTATAAAACGGTAAAATCAACTCACCCATAGCTCCTGGAATGCCATCAAAACCACGTTCACCTTTATCGCCTTTGAATCCTGGTCTGCAATCCGAGCAACGTCCACCAATATCACCTATTCAACAGCAGCAATATAATTGTAATATTTGGTTTTGTCCCATGTATTTACCAGAGCGAACGAAAAACTTTTTTGCTATTTTCTTACCTTTTTCTCCCATATCTCCTTTGAAACCTGGAATTCCGGGTCGTCCAGATTCACCCTTTTCTCCCAATGGACCTGGTCGACCGGGCAAACCTAAAGTCAACAAATTCGTACATCGATTAATGATCAAACTCAAGCTGTTAATGTATCAATTCATAATTTATTTTGAAATAATTTGCTCAAGTTTGCTTATTTCAAACGTGTTGTTCAATTGTACTCTGTAATTTACCTGGTTTTCCGTCTCTCGAGTCTCCTGGAGTTCCAGTGTTTCCTTTAAAACCTCTTTCTCCCTTTTGTCCTTTTAAGCCTGGGTATCTAAAAATGTTTCAAAGTGAATCGCATCATCAGAATACTTTCAGTGTTAAGTGTTAAAATAAATCTATTATATGTGGTGTTGATCAAATTCGCTCTATTTAAAAAGCACAGACAAAATCGTGATAAAAATCCATATGTTGGTGAAATTCACTTTCTTTTTTTATACATATTTATTTCGAGTAAATACAACACCTACCCTGGAATGCCATCTTCTCCTCGTTCACCAGGCAATCCAAATCCTGGTGTTCCGGTGTCACCACGTGGCCCTTCTGGGCCTGGTGCTCCAGATGTGCCTATTATCAAATAATTTAAAATTGAATTTATGTTCCATTCGCACACTAGTTGAATTGGTACACTTTAGTTGAATGCATAGGAATATTCATAAGCAACGACATTTGCTTAGCTTCTTTTTAACTAACTAAATGTCGCATTCAATGAATTTTCTTATGCAATCAATTATAGCTGTGCCATATTCGTATCTTAATAACCATCCTAATAATTTTGAGAGATTATTGAGATCCGATCATAATACCGATAAATCTTAATAACGCTATCAACTTTTTATCAGGTTATTAACTATATTCAAATAATAACGTTATCGGATGAATCTTAATAATATCGTTTTGAAGTTATTAAGATCGAATCCTGATAATTTATCAACATTCAATCTTAATAATCATCAAGTTCTGGAAGTGGGTTTTGGTGGAT
>NW_022595245.1:7039854-7152989 GCF_009176505.1 Sitodiplosis mosellana
CCTGATAAAAAGTTGATAGCGTTATTAAGATTCCATCATAATAACGATATCGAACGATATTTTTAGTTTATTACGATATCTTGATTAAAAAAATCGTGAGCACAGCTATACAATCAATAGAATTTTTAAAATCGCTTTAAATTTGAAAAAAAAATAGTGACAACGTCATCACACCTCTTAATCCAATTGGTCCTGGTAGACCGATAGCTCCGCTATTTCCTTTCTCTCCTTTTTCACCTGGGAATCCTTCTGAGCCTGGTCGTCTAAAATTTATGATTTTCATTATAAATATCATCACTAATTCTGTATAAAAACAACCGAGTATTGAATTTTCGGAAGCTTATCGTATTTCAGTGTATTTACACATATTCATTTGAAGACGAGACTTTTGCATTTCCATAATACAAGAAATACAAAATTCACAAATAGACAAGCATAATAAATCTACAATCTCATTGATAAGAGGCTAGAAAAAAGTGGCCAAAATCGCAACTTTTTTGGATAATGAAAGCATTAATTGAATTAAATAATATTTACCCAGGAATTCCGAGACCACCTTTTGGACCGTATGGCCCTCTTTCTCCTGGCTCACCTGGAAAACCATCTAATCCTTTCGGTCCTGGCGAGCCACGATAACCTATGATTTAAAATTAAAATTGAAAATCCAGTTGAACAACCATTTTTAACGACATCATCATTCATCATTCAATATACATACCTCGAGGTCCCTTTGGTCCAGGCGCACCTATAAAATCCAAAATCAACAAATTAATACATCATTTAACACGAAATTCTCTTGATTTCAGTGATATTTCTTATCAAATGTCATTCTTTCATTTGCTTTATTTACCTGGGGTTCCTTTTCCGCCACCAGGTGGACCTATGATGGAGAAGAAAAAAAAGCATATTATCAATTGTGTGCAAGAATTTCTATTGAAATATTATTTTTAAGCATAATTTTACAGAAAAAGAAAATTATTATTATCGACATTTTTTCTAATGTTACATACCTGGTGGACCGGGAATACCGGTAGATCCAGCGATACCTTCTCTTCCGGGTTCACCCTTTAAACCTACGGAAAGTATAGAAGCATACCATCAATATTAAACACATTTATTTTGTTGAATATTGACAAATTGTATTGGCGTGTTGAATTTACCTGGTTTTCCATCCAATCCTCGCAATCCTTCAATACCACGATCTCCCTTCTGTCCAACTTGACCTGGTGGACCATAGTTTCCATCACGACCCTAAAAATTAGAGAATTTAATTGTATGCAGCTTCCGTCAATTCAATGAATGCTTGAAATTCAGTTAAAACGTTAGTTTGCTTTCTATCATTCTACATTTTCAAAGCCTTTGAAGATTTAGATGAATAAACTGAAACTTACTCTTGGACCCGGTTGGCCAGGCAAACCTTTTTCTCCTTTATATCCCAAATCACCCGGATGTCCTTTTTCACCTGCAGGTCCGAAATCACCTTTAAGACCGATATCACCTTTCTCGCCAGTATCTCCGCGATCACCTAAAATTTGAATTCAATTTGATTGGATAACAAAGTTGCTTCGAACTTTAACTTTAGCTCAATTACCTCTTGGTCCAACAGATTCAATGGATGGCTTTCCTGAAGATTGTTCAATGCCGGATGTGCCTACAATATGCATATGAAATGTGTTTAATAACTGTTTTCAGTCATTTTTCCTATCATTTCGTAAGATCTTATTGGAATTTTTACCTCGTTCACCTTTGTCTCCTTTATCTCCAGATGGTCCTGGTGGCCCAGTGGTGTGAACACCTATTTCATAAAAAAAATGCATTACATTTCACCGTAGATGTCTGTAAGGAATCAAACGCAGGAATTCATCACCATATATGTGCAAAAAAACGACAGAGCTGCTTCGCATTTAGTAGAATTTGCATGAGTCTCAATCAACAGTTTGATTTCTTCCACCAAATTATTCCGTCATTTTTTGGCACATAAATATCGATGTAAAGAGTGAACGTTTCAAAGCAAAATACTTACATGATAAGCCTGGCGTACCCTTTGGTCCAGGATCACCTATTATGAAAGTTGAATATTATGTTATTCTTGATCTATATGGAAAACAAACAAATTTATCGCTGAGAATGTAATTAGAGTATGTTTTTTCGCTTAATTTCGAATGTGCAATATTTGCAACTGAAAAAAACATAATTGTGAATTGCCTTCTGCAATGTTATCAAATGTTACTATAATTTAGCCGAAGAGTGTTTGTTGTAATCTTTTGTATCGATTGCGAGTAAATTAGACCAAGAAAAAAGCTCATAAACATATTCTCCTCATAGTCTCACAAAATAAAAAATTAAAAACCAAATTTTAAATTCAACAAAAATGTATCAATTTTCTACAGTCAAACCTTTCAATCCTGGATAACCACGTGGTCCATCGTTTCCGGGTGGTCCTCTTGGACCTGGCTCGCCAGATGGCCCATGAGCACCGGGCAATCCATCAAAACCTTGTTCACCTTTCTGTCCTTTCAAATAATTGTCTGGATATGCGGCAGGTTCACCTAAAGTACGTGACAAAACGATTTTTTTGTTTAATTCGGTTATGTTCGATAAATCATTCAATATGTTTAACCTTTCTCTCCTTTGCCACCGTCAACACCAGGATAACCTCTTGGACCAGGAACACCATCGAGACCAGGAATACCGGACAAACCTATTAAATTCAGAAGAGAAATTAGTGAATTTGTATACAGTTGCAAAATTTGTTTATTCTAAATGAATTTTTTTTACAGCAATTTTATTTATATTCTTTCAATATTTTCGGAATATGTCGGTGTAATATTACATTAGCATTACATATGCCTGAAATGTAATATATATCAGAGCTTCATTGCATATTTAGTTCGAAGAAACAAATATCGAATGAAAATCATATTTTTGAGCTAAAGTTCGAAGTAAGTGAGAAATGAATCTTACCGTCGGTTCCATTACATCCATCAACACCAGGTATACCAGGTGCACCAGGATTTCCTGTAATACCCGTCAATCCAGCAATACCTACGAGAAAACACATTGTTATACAAACAAGCTCAAATATACTCAGCGACCAATTTCACTCATGTGAAACATTTTTCGTTAAGACTCTGCTCAAATACATACCTGGAAAACCTGGGATGCCAGATTTACCGCGATCACCTGTAAATAATCATTGTGAATAGTGTTAGTATTTATATACAATTTTATGCTTAAAGCCAATTTTGAGATTGGATTCAAACGGATTCAAACGGATTAATAATTGATCGATGATCTTCCGATTGCGTTTTAAAATCACTTGCCTTTTGGTCCACGAGGGCCTGATAAACCAGGATCACCTTTGCTTCCTTTCGCCCCTGGTAATCCTTCATTCCCACTAAAACCTTGTACACCTATTTGGTTTTTGTTTAGATAAATATTATTCACACGTGAATTTTTGGTAAATGCAATTACAGTCTATTTATGTTCCTCGGGATAAATTTATCCTAAGGATAATTTTTTTTGGTCAAAATACCAAAATTTCCAGCAAAATTTTTACTTTTGGCGTTGTAAATTGATGTTAAACATCATTTCTGTTCTTAATGGTTTCATAAATATGAAAAATTTCCAGTCATATCGAAATTTTGTAATTTATTTTTATACCAGGAATAAGCACTTGAGAGGTATAAAGTAAGTAATTCTAAATTTTTGCTCAAAAACACAGTTAAACTGGAAGTTTTAGCCAATATTCCCCAGTTGCTCGTCACAAATTTTAATAATATGGATGTTTCGAATCAATTTTTTGCCAAAAATTTTCAACGTTTCACTATCCGAGGGATAAAATTTATGACCAGGTCCCTACATGGTCGTAAATTTTATCCCTGGTATAGCAAAATGTTGAAATTTTTTGACAAAAGATTGATTCGAAATGTCCATATCCTTAAAATTTAAGATAAATACCAGAGATTATTCATTTAAACTCCAAGTTCGACTGTGTTTTGAGCAAAAAACTAACAATTACTTACTTTATACCTCTGAAGTGCTTATCCCTAGTATAAAAAAAAATTACAAAATTTCGATATGAATGGAAATTTTTCATATTTATGAAATCATTAAGAACAGAAATGATGTTTAACATCAATTTACAACGCCAAAAGTAAGAATTTTGCTGGAAATTTTGGTATTTTGACCAAAAAAATTTATTCTTAGGATAAATTTATCCCGAGGAACATAAATAGACTGTGTTATAGTCTATTTTCATCACTAAAATTAATCATTTTGTTACGTTGCTCTTATTCATTGAAAAATACTCATTTTTTCAATAAGACATAAATCAGATAAATGTGAAATGTTCGACACGTGTCTCGAATTATTAAACAAAAAAAATTCTCATCTACAAAATTGTTCCAAGACATTTTACCGAACTCAATTCAAATGTATACCACTATCGTTTTATTTCTGCATGTCGTCTATGTTTTTCTCTCTTATTTTGTCCCACAGGAGCTCATTCAAATTTTCATTTCACACATTTTACTGCATTGACTTCTTTTCATAAAACAAAAGTACACTTTTGGTATCAAAACGATTAATTTTCTGTGTGAAAAAAAGGAAATTCATAAGCATTTGAGTAGCGAACCTTTTGGGCCGGGTAAGCCTGGAATTCCGGGAAATCCTCTGTTTCCTTTTTCGGCGAAACATTTTGGAATACAATTTCCACCCGAACCGGTGCAATTCTTTTTTGGTGCATTCGGTACATCGACTACATCGTAACTGCTGTCAATATGAAGAGGCGGTTGTTCGACATCTTTGCGTGGCCATGATCTAATACCACCTCTTGTATCAGAGGCATCATGCCAAAATTGCTATTGCACAAAAACACAAGAAGAATTTTTCAATTTTCACAATTTCACATATATTCCATTATCACATTTATTTACCGCGTGTGTTTCTATTATAACAACTGAGCTTAACAAGCAAACGGTTGCTAATCTGAAAGGAGAAATAAATACGGTTTTTTCTATAAATTTGTTCTTTTCTCTTCTCTTTTTCTGGAGTTCTTATGCATAATGTTTTTCAAACGAAATTTTAGTCCGAATTTATTGGTGAGGTAGCACTTTAGAAAATAAACTGCAAGTTCGGGCATTCGTCGACGATCACATGTGCAAAGCGTTTTAAAAATGTTCAATTATTTTTGTTCTGAGAGGATTACAGTATGAGCCAGTCACTTTAGTATCACATTTCTCTTTCTATGTAATTTTTTTTCCAGCGAATAAAAAACAACAACACGCTATCCTTTTTTTTGTGAAAATTTACTCAAGTAATGCAAACGCAGCCAATTCAAATGAACATAGTGGCAATGTTCTTTTGTTACAGTCCATAAAATGAATGTTCGTTATAAGTTTAAGCGTGTCGGAAGCAAATCAACTTTGAACAAATATTTAACACATTGTTTTATATTCACAATTTCATTCATGTTTTGCCACAGGATTTGAAGCTATTTTTCCATAAAACTCCATTGTGTTTCACTATTTTTCTTTCACTAGTTGCTTTTTTTTCTCTTTTTCGTTAATTCATTTTTTTTTTCTCTTTTAGTCAAAAAAACTTACCTAAATATTGGGGTATCCATGATTGGTAGATTTATACCCCAGGCCGTCGACGGCCCTTCCCCAAGCGTTCAAAAACTCGATCAATTGATTTGATCACCGTTCTGTGATCACTTATTCCCGTGCAATCTGGAAAATATTGTTGTTTTCAATTTTTAATGCACTGTGAACTGTATGAAATATCACGAAAATTTATGAAAAACTCAAATTCACTAAAACATAGTAGAGTTTGATAGACTGAATTTTCGATGAACAGTTGTAAAGATTTTCGATGATTTTTCGAGAAAAAAATCTCCCAAAAAAATCCGAGAGATTGAAAAGTCGTAAAATTCAAATGTTTAAAAGCAACCATAAACAGAATGGAATCGTTAAAGAATTTTCTGGAGAATAAACGACAACATCGCAGCACTGAAAAACACTAAAAATAGGCACCATCAAAAATATCCAATGATATGAGTGGGAAACATATATAGGGAAAAAGTCCAAAAAAAGATTCCATTAAATCGAAGCGTTTTCTTCGTTTTTCCCGTCGTCGAGCACAAAATTCAACAACTTGCACACAAATTTACATTTATCGACGGAAATACGAAAAATCCAAAGTCTTTAATCCTAGAGTGCAAAACTAAGGAAAAATCGTAGAAATTGTATCCGATTGCGGTGTTGATCTGTTTTTTTTTTTCACCATCAAATAACAACACAATTTATATCGAAAAAAGAATCTCGATATTCTTCATTTCTCCAAAAATCTTCTTCAAATTAAACATTTTTTTTTCTTAAATATTCCTTGTTAAGAGTCCGAAAAATAATTCAATCATATTTTCTCAGTACCTTCTTGGCGAGGAAAAAAAACTTTTCAGCTGTAGTCACTTGAATTGAAAATATTTCAAAGTTCTTTTTTATTCTGTTTGAAAAAACAATGCCACACTTATTTTCGCAGCGGCCAATTTTTCCAACCGATCGCGTCGAGAGTCCACAGCCAACTGATCGCAGTAACCCGATCCACTGTACAAATGATTGTCGGCAATTCCAAGTGGCAGCCGATTGACTGTGCCGACCGAACAAACGAACGAATTCGTTGTCGAAACATACTGGAAGTCTTACATAAATTCCAATGGAACAAATGTGGTGCCGTTGCCGCTGCTACTCAATGAACTGAGCGCTTCTGATAAGAGATGATCGTTTTTGCTCGGCGCTTTCGAAATGATATGAGCACAATAATTGGGGTTGTTGCAAGTGCTGCGAACAGCATGCTATGTACTACTCGCAAGAGATATTTACATCTATACATACGGCCCAAACAGTTCCGCTTCTATCACAAACACACACACACACACACAATTCCTTGAGCTCAGCCGTCGAAGTGAATGCAACTGCGCCATGCTACACGATTACTGTGCAACATTTCGTTTTGTTCTATATATAAATTCGTAGACAACACGTGCTGTTGCAACTTCCACTATAGTAATGTTGACTGGAATCAAATTGTGTGTGTCATAAGCGGTGCATTATTTTCTCCTGCATTTTCTCTTTGACGAATGGAACAAAAATTGTTGTTGCTGACGATTCGATTAAGGCGCGCGATCACCACTGCATTGTGTTTTCGATGTCGTGTGTGTATTTGTGTTCATTTCGATGTTGTTGTTGTTGTTGTTGTTAGGCAACACAATCACCGCTGAGATTGGCGTCGATTCTGTGCACACTTCTAACAAGTTGGACCCAAGCGTATTCTCTCTCTTTATGAACAAAAAAAACTGTTACGCGCGAACGAAGAGAATCAACACACACTATGGTATGTGATTCGGAGTACCTTTTATATGCGATTGTTATTCGGCGTTTTAAATGCCATTCAATAACATCGACGATGGGAACAAGAACCTGAACAAAATCGAAGAAAAAGAACAACAACGACGACAACGACCAACAAATTACGACCGAAAAAATCACACTCAAGCAAAACGGAACGTAAGCTTTGCGCATACTGCTTGAAACATACAACATATTCGTGATCGACTCGGCACAATTTTTCCTTCATCGCCTTTTTTTCACCATTTGCACTGTGCCATCGATCGACGACGAACAATTGAAAACGCTGTGCAAAGTAACCAGCCAATGTAAATGCCATAGTTTTCGTTGCCAAAGCCACTGTATGCATGCATATTCAGAATGAGCTGTAGAAATTCTTGTCGTTTCATATTTCGTGTGCATAGACACTTTATACACACACATCAGGTTACGTACTCTCTCTGTGTACAGCTTTGAAATGTTGTCATTAGCGATTTGTAAATGATCTCGCAAATTGTTCATCGAATAACATCGATCTAGAATATTGTTCGAGAGCCTCCTCTAAATATAATGTGTTTGTATTTTGATCTCATCCAGCAGAAAAAATTTGCTCGACTTATTTAATGTGCACACAAAAAAAGCGGAGCACACACACGAAAAAAAGGGCGGACAAAGTGAAAAATGATTTCGGCGTTAGAAACAAGTGCAACAAGTTGTCTGAACTTCTATTTAATCTTTTATATTAAACGGTCTTCTTTGCTGTCGGTCATTTCATTTTGTGTTGCATTTTCATGTGTTGCGCTCGCGCGCGCATCAGATTTTGATCTTTCGGTGAGAGAGCAAAAAAGCGATTCGTAAGTCGCATATCGCTGTTGATATGTGCAGAGTCGTTCGCGCATCGCTGTTTTGCACATTTAAATGTGTATCAGCGATTGTGAAGCGACGTTCCGAAAAGAAGAATGCCATTACGACTCTCTCTCTCTCTCTCTCTCTCTCTCTCTCTTCCTCTCCCTCTCGTGTTTTTTGTTCTTCGCGGGCCAAAGAAGCATAAAAATGTATCAAAGCAAAGCAACGAACGACACATGCGCAAAATAGCTCAAAAAGAAAGGAACAAAGTGAATATTTTATATAAAATATAGCCATTAGGTGAAATATTTATATGAAATGTATATGTGTATGTATATCTTTGTTCTCTTCCCATTCATTATGATGGAAGCTGTTTTTATGCTTACGATCCCTTGCAGGCTGCAAGTTGCAGCTCGGCTAGTAGCCCGAATACGAAATATATGCCATTTTTTGCTCTCTCTCTCGTTTACTTTGATTGTCCATCGCTTGTGTATGCATTTGAAGATTGATATCTGAGCTTCGAATTTTCAATTGCTTTTCGCGCGCGCTTCGTTCGCACAGTGAGTCTTTTGTCGATCGCAATCGATTAAGCAATGCGTATGCGCTTCGGCTCATTGAATATAATTTTATTATTGAATGCTATCTGGCTCTAGCATCTTTTGTAAAAGTTTAATTTATTATCCATTGAATGAAAAAGGTATGCGGCCCCGAAAATTCGTCATCTGGCGTTTTAGAAGTCAATCGAAGCAACATTGGCGACGGCGGCGATTTTTAATAAGTGCATCACACAAAATCTAACCATTATGAAGCGTACTATATGCAACGCCTCAAAATCGGCCCCAAGCATCAAATAGATTGCTGGTTGTCTGGCTGGCTGGATGTGATGTGAACTAATTCGAAAATGAAATCAAAAACACACGATCCAAACCGACTACAGATGGAATACGGAAAAAACGAGCCGCAAATCGAGACGGAAAAAATGTTTAATAACGCTGATCACACACACACATACACCAAAACCTCGGAATAGAAGTCAACAAAAAAAAGTTTAAATTTATCTGCACACATAAAATACGATGGTTCGTGACCACATAAACATACACTGAAACTGAGACAACAAAAATCTCTCACTCTCTAAACAGCGTGCATCTGATTCTCTCGATACGCGTATTCAAGTCTGCATCAAAGATTCTGTGAGCAGGACAGAGATAGAGAGAGAAAGGAAGAGAAAAGAGCATGACCAAAAGAGAGAGAGAGAGAGAGAGATCGAGAACAGAAGAGCAAAGGAAAAAAGTCGAGCGCTATAGAGAAATGCATACTGAAACAATGGTTTTGCTCGCACACATGAAATGATTTAATAACTCGCAGAAACGATGAACGAATATAAAAAAAAAACGGATCGCATTCTATGGAGCTGTGTTATTATAACATCAACAGAATGAAATGAGATTGTTTATGGGTGGCTTGGATTGGCATCCACCGTACTATATTGATGCGATCGCATCGATCGAAAAACAAACATCCAATGATTTGGTAGTAGTGCATTGGTTTGACCATAGACGTTTGCGCAGAAAATTGAAAGAAAAAAGCGATAAACCAGTTGAAATGGTATACACTGTCCTCAATGAAGCCATACAGATTGATAACATCGTCGTCTGAAGCAGAGGACAGAGATGAATGAAAAAAATGCCTACAAAGTGGTCAATCAACAGTGTGCAAATTAACTACTCAAACGAAATATGAACAAATAGTTTTCATGTTTAATCTGCTACAAATAAACAAGTGGCTCATTGATAAGATTTGGGCAGTAAATAGCCCGAAAAGAATAAGGAGAACGCAAATCAGAATGAAATATGTGAAAATGTCAAGGCAAGGGCATCTCTAAAACTTCCTGTAGCCTTGCTAAATTTTCGTCTATTTCATATGCTAATTTGCGGTCAACGTCTATGAATTGACGGCGAGAGCCGTAGAAAAAATGCGTTGAATTGAATTGAAGGAAAACGCTGTTGCTGCTGATAATATTCGACGATTTCTTGTTTGCCATTGCGAAAATTATCAAAATTTCAGCCATTCCGCTTTGAGAATGCTCGCTTCGAAGCCTTATCATAAGACAAGTATGCTTCAATCCAGTATCGGTTATCAGGCTTACATAACCTCACGACCTATTCAAAACCATACAACTTAATACCTGAAAAACGGAACATTAAAATACTCGCAACACATGTAGGAATCGATGAGCTGATAAATCGCCGCTCTAACACTCACATTCAACCGGCACGAATCGTATCGAATCGAAACAAACATAAATGTATGCTGTACTCGTTTAAATCTTTATATTTAGCTGAGTCGATCGCTTGCTCACTCGCTCACTTTCGACCGTACGCATAAAATGTGAGGCACTCAAAACATTTACATATGGTTTTTACGATCTTAATTTTGGTTTTTCATTTATTATTATGCACATAATAACATTTTAATAAACGATATTTTTACGCATATCTGTGAAATCTGGTCAACATATGCCCGCTCGCTACAAAAGAAAAAACACCGAATGAAGAGAAAAAATGACTAAATTTCGGACAAAAGAAAATGTTCAGCAATCGATAAACCGAAATATACTTTCATTGAATTTCATTAATTTTTATGAATAATTTTGCTGGACTTTTCGATGGTCCATCAATTTGGTGTGTGTGTATGTGTTCATTTCGTTTGGCTCCTTTCTCCAACGTTGTCGTCATCTTGATCTGGGGAATGGGCTGAACGTGCGCGAGGCAAAAACAATGCGTAAACACAAAACAATTATTTTTTTTCTTTCTTTCTCGTGTCTTGCATGGGTGGCTCTTCTGTGTGTGCTCGCGCGCTCTGTGCGAAAATCAAGAAAACTCCTTTTAATATCTTGTTTAAATGGCGAATTAAATCATACTGTTGCATTATAATCATAATAAGTCAATGGGTTTTATGCGACGCACATCGGTCGATGTGCCATCCATTCTTCATTTCGCGTCATTCGACTTTAATTCGCGCGCTCGTATTCGTTTCGACTGATGCGACTCGCGTTTTTCTTTTCTTCTGTTGCTTTTCATTTTTTGGTTTTAATTCACATGTACAAAAAAAATACAGATCCCGTTTTATGTTCACCGCTTTCATGGAACAGCAATTCCAAATGTATATGATGCTGAGTTAGCTGCATGCAGATATTCGGTTTTGGGCCGATCGGTCGGTCATGGAATCGATGGAATAACTGTTTTGCTGTGATGCAAACGAGCCGAGCAGCGAAAATGATTTACTTTTGTATGGAAAAAATGCGACATGTGAACCCATTGAATATATAAACAAAATGGCAAACTATCTCTTATTATTGATATACGTGCTTTTGAAGTTCACAATACACCAGAATGGGGAATGAGAGACGACACTCACTCAATTGCAAATGCATACTGCTGTTACACTGGCTGCGAGTGTGTTTACAATTCGAATAGCAAACGGAGCAAATCAATGGTTTTTTTTTCGAGAGTGTATTCACCGAGGCACAAAGCATTCGACCATCAATCGATAGGATGAAGCAATTTATGGAATGAAAGAAGACGACGCACCAAATATGCACGAATTCAAAATAGAAAAGATCGCAGAATGTTTAGGAACTGCTTTTGCTTATGGGCAATCGCATACACATACACACACATTTTACGCATGAAAACCCATCTAATTGAATGCGTACGAAACGAATTGAGAATTCGTTGCAAAATGCATTTTAAACTCATTCAAATACGTGTCAAATGAGGTTATGAACTGCATCCAATTCGCTTGGAAGCTCAAACAATGTTTGCGCTCAATTTGCGCGAAAATACACACAAATGGCAACGGAGAAACCAATCTAAATGCAGCATCGGTGCAGAGTGGTGTGGACACCAAAAACAACGATCGTCGCAATTAAAGCATCATTTTTAATGAAAGCGAATGATGAAGCGCAACATAATTGAAAATTAGAAAGGAATTCACTTGACTTAATCTCAAATAACTTATTAGCATTGTTTCATAACTCATTCGTGCTAAAGCCCCATTTTTTTCTCTCTCGTGTGTAATGTTTGTGTATGATTCGGATAGAGATGATATGAAGGAAAAAAAATTGTTGTAAAATTAATTCCAGAACAAATTTTACAAAATAATGAAACGTACGAAACTTGTGCGCTCTGCCATACGCCTTCAGATTCCCGGAAGCTAAACGCAAAGCTGATAAGTTACTTCATTCATTCATTCACAATACGGTTTATGTATTGGATTTGGTGTTTTTATTGCTCGTCATTGCTCTTATTTCGTTGCTGTTCTGGGTGTTGCTATACATGCTCAAGGATCGTGTTACTTGGACGGCAGAATCGGCAATAAAAACTGAAAAATTTTATTCGCAAAAAATGAACACTTTATGGCCTTTTGCATTGCGAACAGATATAGAATTCGTGCATTTCACACCATGCAAACGAATGAATCCGATTTCTTTATGATGAAACCATTCGACATACTTTGCAAATTTTGCAGAGCCGTTCCGTGGAAAAGGATCGAGTCCTCTTTGATTTCGATGCGGTCTTTCGCAGAAAAAACCCCTGAAAAAACGCACATTCGAGACACTTCAAGATACACTCCAAATCCGAAGAGAAATGTTTTTCTAACCAAACTATTTATAAAATTGTGGCAAAAATGATGTCAACACTTGACTTCCTTCAAATCGAGGGCGTATAATATTGTGAGCACATCGTATACTTGTTGAAATGACTTGCTGAGGCCTGTTGGCTTGAGTCCGTTAAATAATTCACACCAACACCGTCAGCACCATCGTCGCCGCTGTCGCTGTTGTCCACCGATCATCCCAAATTGTACTTAACATTTTTCATATTATCATTCAAATAACTCATGGATAGATTAGCATAGCCTAAGCAATTTGACTTTGAAACGATTGCATTCATTTCCAGCACACCGGATCATTGTGTTTAACAAAAACCAGCACACAAACACACATTTCGTGTAATTTATTTGAGAAATCTTCGCATTTAGCGACAAAAAAAAGATGAACAGATGCTCTGTGGCCGAATAAATTCGCGAGCGACCTTAATCGTTGCACTGATGATGCGTTTCGATTATGTGGCATAATTGAAACGACGATTTATACACATGACACTGTCTGCTGCTGTTGCTGTGTGCTTCCAAGAAAGAAAAAAATTTGGCTGCAACCGAGTGAAAACATTTTAAATGGTGGCGTTTTGCATGCAAAACTGTGCGCGCACACACACTCACACAGAGGAACGACACTTTTTGTGCAAAATAAGAAAAGAACGTGGGAGCTGTCCGCTGTCTATCATCAAATACACACAAGTTTAAGTGATTGATCACGTTCGCGCACGTAATCAACAACATTCGTCTATAATCGGCTAGAAGATGGCCTAAAATACAACAATTTCGTACAAAGAATGAAGTCTGCGTCGTCAAATATGCGGCTATGAAAATATCTTGTCATAATTTTTCGTCAGTCTGTATTTCTTAAATTAACCATAAAGACCCACCAGATGTGCATGCATATAATACGTCGAGCTGCGCGTAAGTGTGTCAAAATGCATTTACAGTGCAGTGAACGAAAAAAAAAACTTTTATGATAATTATTATCATTGCAACAACTTGCAGTGCTGTGACCCCTCCGCTACTGCTCCTTCAGCGGAAATTAAGTTGTAACTCAAAACGCGGCTTTAAATTGAAAATAGAATGCAACTTTGCAAACGAAATTTCAATACTATTCGATGAGATTTCGTTCCGTATCGAAGCGATTCTCTCTGTGTGTTGACTTTCATTACATTTTTCCCGGTAGAACATGATGAAAAGAGATATTTTCGGAAATGCAGCAAAATCGTCGACATTTTCAATCGCAACACATTCCAATTGCATAATTGCAGTAGTTGCAGCATTCATGAATTCCAAAGAGCCATTAGAACCCAATAAAAATGTTGTTTTGAAAAATGCACTTCTTGGCATGAAAAGAGAATAACAAGGACTTGGAGTTGCGTTTACGAGCATTCAAGTAATTGCATACACCATAATGCATTCATTTTCGATGAATATACTGATTGAGATGTATTCGATTCGATACACTTTCGGTAGGCTTTAATAGCACGGCTGCAAATAATCTAGACGATGTATGTGTGTGTGAGCAAAGGCAGGAGATGTATATTATCCCCGAAGCGGAAACAGATTCTTAAAAAAAAAACGGGCGACGACGCGAACATATCGCAATAACACGATTCGTTCAAGTTTTGTGCAACAACATTCGCTATGAACTTACTTCATTTTTTCTTTCGCTGGGTTTGTTTGTTTGCATACAGAATCGATTGTAAATGAAATTGAGTTGAAAAATGCATATGATGCTCGCTCTCCCGTTGCTGATTCATAAAGTGCAATTAAAACCGTTCACTTTGTTTTCGTGCGAGTGCGTTTTGATAAAAACACACGATGATGTAATGAATGCGCACAACACAAACAACAAATCCGTAGTCATTGCGTTCGTTCGTCGGTTTTTGTGACTGTCTTTCTTTCTCGCGTTGTCTCCCTTTGATCATCGCTTCTTGCGGCTGCTTCCTAGAACATTGAATAGTCTTATGGCGGAAAAGAGTCATTTCTTTTGGGTTTTTTTCTGTCTTATTGCTTTCGCTTTTGGAAAGCAAAACACTATCGTTCGTTGGCATTCATTCTTACTTCGGGATAACTCAGGACTGCACTGCAAATATAGTCATGAGACAGAAAGAGCATACATTTCATAATACTATTTTAGTTTATGGTTTTCATATAAAAATTGGATTTTGAGACCCGGGCAAAAGTTCCAACGACTGAAGACAAACATCATTCGCAGACATTTGTATCCGTGTTTCGCGGAATTGATCAGGGACCCACAACAGCAAGATTAGCACACAGCGGAAAAGTAGTGCGAAAAGAATTGAGTGTAACATTTTATCAGCAAATAAAAGTGGTTTTAAAACGCTCATTTCACGACAGCAACAATATTTAAAAAAAAGTTGACGTCGACGTCGTCGTTAATCCAATTCATGCGGCTGATTGAATTCGAGGATAAGAGTGACCGTTTTTTTTTTCGACAGGAACACCACAAATGAACGCACAGAATTGAAGTAACGAAGAAAAAAAATTGAAGAAAAAGACGAAACGAATACAGATTTTAATAAACTCGCGAGCCGCGTTGTGCAATTACAGTCGGCTTGTCATGTGTGTACGACGTACGCTGTACGTACACATTATCTTATCACGAATGGCCTGTATTTAAATAAACGGCTTAGAAGAAGTGCGAGGAAATTATCGCATCGGAAGGAAAACCAACACTGTACATCTCAATAACACAATTAGCTACTAAATGCCAGAGAGTGCGAAAGCAATTTGGACGAATTTTTCATTCTTTTTTGCCAGTTTTATTTTTTTTATTCTGCTCTTGTTCGCTGTTTTGCATTTGGTGTTCGTTTTTTTTATCATAATAGGAACGCGGAATTATCGTACGCGTCCCTTTTAGCAAAGTGATTATCGGTGGCAACGGGCAAGTGGAAGTCAACACCCATTCAAATAAAATATGAATGATTAAGAGCACAAGAGCATTTATGAATAAATGAATCGGACATAGAAACGCGAACACAACTCTCTTGCGCGCGAGCTGCCTGAATGGAGTGTATGTATATGAAGTAATGTTTATCTGTGATATGGCCTATTTACATAACTTCCTCTCTGTAGCCACTTTGAAGCTCATCTCAACTCTTAGTTTACTTACTATTTGTTTCTACTATTTATTTTTCCACTCTAGTCGCCACTGATTCTCACATGCCGCCGCCACCGTCGTCGTCGTCGTCTTCGTTCATTTCTGTTAATGAGATGAGTTTTTGTTCATTTGCAGCTCGTAAAAATTCTAGAAACTACGAAACCATTGACGCGATAAAATCCCATTCGAATGTGTCAAATATACAGGCTCGAGCCAGAGTTGATGCTACGGAATCATGTAGTTCTTTGACCCAGAAAGAAATCACGACAAAATGGAAATGGCCCTTATACCAATGCACATAACTGACGCTTGTTGTTTCATTTCATTCATCCGCTGTATTATTTTCATATTTTTATTCATTCATATTCGTTTCTGCATTACGAATGACAAATCAACATGTTTTGATGCCTTGTTTTGAATTCATTCTAAATTTAATGAACCTAAATTGAGACACACTTTGTGCCGAATGCACGCAATGACACACACGAAGTAAATATAAATATTATGGGAGGTGAAGATTAAGGGAATTGGCGCCTTGCCAACTTAATTTATTTATTCAGAATCCAAATGGTACACCGTTGTTGACACGTCATTTTTTTTTCACAGTCGAGCCCTTGATCTTGACGATGCCGATAGTGATGATGATGGGAACACACCTAAATATAACCTATTCCAAAAACAGACTGTTGAGAAAGATTCTCATTTGCATCGTTTTCTAATGCGAAAATTAATTCATGCAACGACTAACTTCTCCATTTTCCGTTTGATTTCTATGGTTGCTAACTCAATTTTGCCATGTTGAAAATCTAAATATTTATATGGTTGAAAAGCATAACAGCTAGAAAAAGCAAAAAAAAAACAGCTAGAGTTTGCGATAACCTGACGATAGAATTGACTCAGCACGTGTCAGAGAAAACTTTTCAGAAGTCTGGAAATTGAAAAAAGCAACAAATTTTGGCTTTTCAAAGTTTCATTCAATGTTATTCATTAGAATTCGTTTTCACTGTCTTTCCTTGACTGAAAAAGCGTTGAAATTTAGAGTAAACACATTGCTTCTCCTTTATCATGTGGCTGGATTGAATTTTGTCTATATTTAGTATTTGGGTCACAACACTTCTCTGCTTCATTCGATTTTTGATTATTTTTATTTTTGGCCATTTCCCCTTTGTGAATTCCATGCCACGAACATTTCAATGAATTATGATTTCAAATCATTGTTTTATGCTCAATTCAAACTAATATTCCTATAAAAATCCATAATAGTCTCTTTTCCGCATTTTTTCCCTTTAGAATGCAAAGTCAATGTTTCCATTTTTGTGCTCGTAACAAGATTAATTTTCAAAGAGCGTCAAGCATCCGGAATCCCGTTGAACTTCAGTCGAAGCAAGTGTGATTGATGGAGATATCAATTCGAAAAATATTAGATCACAACCCGAGTACTTTCAAATTAGAACATGAGCAATTATCAATGGGTTTGCTTATCGTGACCTCTGTGGCCAGCTTTGCTGTTCCATTGAATGGCACCGTTTTCAATTCAATTGAAATCTCTCTTCATGGCGTATAAAAGCTTCTCTGTCTGTGTGTTATTTTTTTCTAATTGGAATTTGATAAACGACACATAACTTTGGTGTTTCTAGTTTGAATTGCGATAAAGAGAAGTGAATGCGAGATCTGTTCACTTCAATTACATGTAGAAAATTTGATAATCGAAACCGACTTGAACCATACGACGTTGTCAATGAATGTGCGTCAGTGGCGATGTGGTAGGTTTAACATGCGATCTGAAATACGAATGAAGAAGAGACAGAATAGTCAATTATTGTGTTGAGCACAAATCAATTTATTCAATGTATACTAAGCTAAATACTGAATATACTGGCTCTTAAAATATTATTTCTTCATGAGTAATATTCTTCATTTGTCTAATATTGTATTTTTTGTTTTCCTTTTGTAGCTATATATTTTTAAAAACTCGTAAAATACTTTTATTGTAGTTGCTTTTTATTGTAGCTCATATTTTATTCTAATTAGCTTTGGAATTTTGGGAAATTATCGATGATTTGTAAACAAATGAAAATGCAATACTGTTCAGATTAGAACAAAAAATAGACAAAATAGGTAGTTATTTTTGGCTTAAAAAAGTAAAAAAAAAATCGAATGACATATAAAATTAATCGATGAGAAATCAGTTGAAATTGATCAAATTTTGTTTCAGTTTTGTGGCACTCCAATTTCTTGTTTCATACAACATTGCCAATTACCAACTGTAATTGCAATTTACATTCATGTTTAAGGCCTTTTCTGTGTTCACACACATTACAAGTGCACTCTCTTTTCACTTTAATCATTTTGTTGATATTGTTTCTGTTTCGCTGTGAATATTTGGCATTCAACACATCATTGAGATTATATTCGAGTTTTGGTTGTTTTTTTTAAATTTATACATTATAAATGCTTCCATTAATACTACTTATAGTACATGATATTTACTTACAATTTATTGCAAAATATATGTATTTATTATACTAGATCAACTTTCTATTCATCTAAATCCAAAAATTTGGTAATTAATAATAAATGAGGTGTGAAATTCGAAATGAAGTTTAAACTTAACGGAAATTCTTCTTTTTTTTAAACCAAGAAAAAGTAACATAGATTGTGTTCCGGTACACCGAACAAGAAATTCTATAGAATTTTTGCGAAACAAAAAAAAGTGGTAAAAGTTTAAAAAAAAAGTAGAAATGAAGTAAAAAAAAAACATATGGTAAATCCCTGCCATCTTGAATCTTCTAATCTTCAATACTTTGTGTTTGTTCTTATCGACTTTCTTTTCTATAACCAGAAACTAATGTTCCCAATTTTTTTATGAATTCTATCTGTTGAGCATTTTGAAGTTTCATTTTTCAATGATCTAGGCCGGTTGCCTGTTCGCCTCTTTCCACGTGTTCGCGCAAATGGAACAGTAAAGCTGGTGCGCTGGTGAATTCTTCTCGGCAAATGATACACTCGGCTTTGGATGTGCCACCGTTTGAATTGTCGTGCTCTTGTGTGACGTGATGAATGAGTTGTGCTGAGTCGTTGAAGGGTTTGTTGCACCATTTGCAGGTGTATGCCGTGTTTCCACTGTGGTAAAGCATGTGCTTGCTGAGATACGACTGCTGGCTGTAGGACTTTTGGCAATAAGTGCATCGGAATTGCTTTTTGCCCGAATGCACCTTCATGTGCATCGACAAACTACTTTGCTGTGTGAATGTTTTATCGCATTTTTTACACGCAAATGGCTTTTCACCTGGAATATTGATGCAAATTATGAGTTTTTATTCGCAGAATGACTTGAATCTGTTTTATATTTGATTTTTAATTTTTCAAGGTGTTCTTCTCGTTATAACGAGATCAACAGATAAGCTCATCAAAATAGTTACCCGTATGAATTCGCATGTGTGTATTCAGGCTGCCAGGTTGAGTAAATTGTTTTTCACCTGAAAAGAAAAGAAGAAAAAAATATGTCATTTTTTTCTTTTCTCTTTTCTGTACCGGTTAATGATCAATGTGTTATCTAAATTAAATCGAGACACTCACAGATGCTGCATGCAAACGGTTTATCACCAGTGTGGTTTTTCATGTGCTGCACCAATTCGCAGGATTGTTTGAATGCTTCGCGACAGATCGAACATTGATAGAGATAGGTGTCGGTGTGCGTGAGTTGATGTTCCGCCAACAGTGTGGCCGTTTTGAATCGTTTGTCGCAGTCTTTGCATGCGAATGGATCACCTTCGCTGTGCGATTTCATGTGCAAAATTAAGCTGCTCGAATTCACAAAACCCTTTTCACACACCTCACACTGGTGTGGCTTTCGCGTTGCATGCGATCGCATGTGAACCATCAAACTACTTGATTGAGTAAAGCATTTTGTGCAAAGTTTACATTTATACGGTTTTTCCCCGCTGTGAATACGGATGTGTGTATTCAGGCTGCCTATATGAGTAAATGACTTTTGACAAATGCTGCACTGGTATGGCTTGTTTTGTGTGTGCGAACGAACGTGCTTGGCCAAATCGCCAGCGAATATGAATGAGCTGTCACATTGGGTGCATTGAAACAAACAGGATTCAGGCGGTGGTGCTTGACCATTCAATGTGGGTAACTCTCGTCGACGACCTCGACCTGGACCTTGTGCTACAATCAAAAACAAATTCAATTAATTTTCGAAGGTCATTGCAATTTCAATTTTATTTCCAACTTACGTAATGACAATGCTTTTTCTTTGCTTCGATTATTCGACGATTTTCGTTGTCCATTTTGCTGCTGCTTTGGCTGTTGGTTTTTATTGTTCGCTTGCAATTGTAACAGGTGATGTTGTAGCTGCATTTGTAACTGAATCTGTAGCCGAAGTTGCTCTTCGTTCAACGGCATTCCAAGCATATTATTTTGCATCAGTTGTGCAATTACGTTAGTGGGTTGAAGCAAACTGGGCCGTTGTGGTGCATTTTCGTTGTCATGGTCGTCGTCATCTTCATCATCCATCTGCCTTAGTTCACAAATTGGTTCCAGCAATCGCGATAAATCTAAGTACTCTTCATCACTGAGCTCATGCTCTGAATCACTTTCGAAACCATTTTCACCGTCTTCGCCTTCGTACAGCTCCTGATGCTTCATTTTCATGTGTTCGTACAAAATGTTTGGGTCATCGTAAACATTGCTGCATACAATGCACTGAAAGGTCAAGTCTGACTTGAAGCGTTTCGATGTCGGTTCGTATGATTGTGAAGATGCCGCAGTACGGATCATACTTTGATTGCTGCCATTAAACTGGGGAGCCGGCGATATTTGCACCTCCATTTTTCATTTGGAATTTTCTATAAAGAGAATAGCAAAAAAAAATTTAGAATGAGAAATATTAGGAATGGAAATGAAAAACTATTGATTGGCTTGAAATATCAATTGAAGGAATTGGAAACTATTGTTTTTGTAGAAAAAACATGTCAACTAACATCTGATATTCAAACGTAAATATTTAAAGACGACCGAAAATACATTGCAGTGAATGTTATTAAAATTGATAGAATACGATCCGAAATTTGGTTTGAAACTGGCGGTTGTTCTATTCATGTGTAATTTAAATAATTCATTCACACATCGGAAACTAGTCGAAATAAAGAACGTCAATCGAACTGAATGACATGTGATCTCCATAGAAACGAATGTGGTCTGAATGTATTTCGAATTCCGTGCCAAGCACATATGGTTGCATTGCATCGTGTTTTATTCATTTTTCATAGAGTTGAGTACATACACTAACGGTATATTGTGAAACGCCGGAAGACGCGTTACTACTAGCATACTGTCTCATTTATGATCCGATTTATTTTTATGCTCACTAAAATGAAATTTTGAATAAAGCAAATCTGATGAAAAGTCATTTGAATTTCCGAGATTAAATTTTCCGTAGAAAATCAGTGTATTCCATTGCTTCGTTCAAAGGAGGCATCCACAAGTGAAAATGTTTAACAAAAATACTGCAAGGAGGGTTCGAACGTATAATTTTAGAAATTTTATTATATTGCAATTAGCAAGCAAGACTTGTTATGTTTCATGTAGCTGTAGTAATATTGACTCGACCATGTACATATATGTGTACATGTAGGATGCGGTTTAAGTTGCCACCCCTTTTTTGTTGGTTTGTCGTAAACCTAAACCGAAAAATTCGAAAATAATGTGAGCGTAAGCAAAAGCATATACATAAATTATTTGGTAAATTCATGCAAACCCCATCTATTTACTGAATCCACCCATATTTGGCTACGGGTTTTTCATCCTACATTATAAATAGCATTCATTTTGTTCAGTGCATGTAGTTAAAATACGGCAATCAAAGACTTATCGCCGGCTTGCAAATTATTAACACAAACTCAGTGGGGTGACTGGTAAAGGCATTAAAAATGAAATGAGATAAAGAAGATATCGATATCGCCATTTTTGCTTGGAGTCGATTTTTCGTGGAATTTCCACTTAAAACTGATTTTTGTTGTTATTTTGCATCACAAACAATTCAACAACATTGATTGACTTTTTGCAGTGCATCGAAATTATTGATGGATATTATTTGTGAATGTTCAAAAGCATTCTCCGTATCGAATACTTAAAATTTATTTAAATGTGTCCAACACACACACACACACTCATTTATCTTTGTTTATCATCAATTCAAACAATTTTATTTTTTTATTTATTTATTCACACTGCGATATACAAGCTAGCGCTGGTTATTTTTAATGATTTGTAAAATGCATGCTTTTCCCTCCGAACGCTCTCGAATCAAGCGAACGAAATCATCGCCGTTGCGATGAAATAAACAGAATATGTATAATTGCAGTGTGTGTATGGAATTATGGAAAAAAGGGCCCCGAGAATTAAATAGAACAATATAAAGATCGTAAAGACCCAAAGACTGCACACATAACTTATATACATAACGAACAGTATAAACCACTTCTTTCGTAACTGTCTCTCACTCGCTCGCTCGCTCTCTCTCTCTGTGTCTCTCTTCCTTTTTCTTCTCTATATCCTACAAATCGATGTCATGGCTTACACGTAGAGAGAATGCGAGCGAATCTGTTTAGTCAAAGCAGAGCACGTATTGTTTAGGTTTTGTTAAATATATTATAGAAATATTCTACGCAGACTGAGATAATATAGATGTGTAGCTCGTGTGCCATGGAAATTATTGATTTTTTTTTCACTCTATTTTTCACTCTCATCATTTTTGTTCCATTTTGCGTTTCTCTGTATGATATTGCGATAATGAATAAAGTTCATGGCTTTACATTTACATTTTTCAAGTTATGATTTTCTTTTATCGCAAATTATTTCTTTTTCTTTCTCTAACTTCTTTTCTTGGGCAAGATTGATTGTTGCGAAAAAAATTTTTATTATTTTCTCTACAAAATTGACTTCTACTTGCATATATTGGTGCATAGACTTTGAAAAACTACTTGAATATATTGGTTGAAAAATCACAATTATGCATGCAGCACACACTCACTTTCGATAATTTTGACTGTAAAATATTTTTAGAAAACAAAAACTATTCTAACGCGCAAAATACCAATGTTCAGAAATACGACAGCTACAACGAAATCAGTACTGTACTAACCGAAAATTTCCAAGAACTAAATTCAAAAACAACAATGCCGTCGTTTATGTCTATGTGTGTGTGTGTGTGTGTATGTTCTTGTGTTACTCAAAAGAGTTTTACAGTAAGAAAACAAAAATAATTAAATCAAAACGGATTGAAAAAAGTATGTGTTCAATACAAGAAGGAACGAAACCGACTGTCATCCTATCTAGATGTTGTTTGAACTGCATACGATCGCATATTGGATTTGTAATAATACAACGGGGCCCCGAGTGTCGAAAATGCACAACACAATACCGAAGCATTGAGACGAAGCAGGACGAAACGATATAAATCATGGTTCAGCACGATTTTCGTGTATATTTCGTTTACATTAATATAACAAATAATAGTAATAACACAACGAAGCGTTGTTTTCTTATGAAATACGTTTAGTGTGTGTAGTTGTGTGTGCCTGTGCATTGAATAATGATTTCTTTCTTTTTTACGTCTTTCTTTCATATATAATCTCTTCATCCGTCTGCAATGGCAAACCATACGAAGAAAATATGTATTTGAATAGCGCAGCGCCGCAGAAAAAAAACGTATATCCCTTGATTGAACAGATAGAAAACGATTTTCCACAAGAACAGAGATAAAAAACGTCGTATATTCTAAGTAGATAAAATGTATGATGATGATTTTACCTTGAGCCAAAAATTTAATGTAAATTATTGCGACTTGACAAACTTCACGTTGAATTCAATAACTTTTTGAACACAATCAAAATCAAATTTGGATACACTTTAAATCACTTCAACTTAATGGGAAAATCATTTAAATTTTACGCCGAAATAAAAACGGAAAATGCAATATTTGCAACGATAAAACGAAAAAAAAAACTGTAGGTGAATCGGTGTTAACGAAATAAACGAAAATACGACAGGACCATGGAAGGAGGACGTTTGCCGCTTGTGTCTTCAAACTCGCTTCTGACTGAAGATTCATTATTAGAACACTTTATCATCGAGGCTGTGTTTCGGTGTGTAGTCTTACCTATATGTATGCCGTCCATTCATGCACAACCGCTCGGATGTGTTAGTGTGAATTATGACAATTACTCACATGGATGTGATTTTTATACGCATGCGGCAAACACACGTTGCTAGACAGAGACAACCAGTGCGAATGGATGAGCCGCTGTTCAGCTGGGAAGCGGGTCTCGCTCGTACACCGTTTCATTTTTGACAGAACTATGCATAACGTTGTGGTAGGCTGACTGAGTGTGATAATAAATCGATTGTTTACATACATTTTGTCGTACTAGATTGCTCCGTACGTTGGCTGTCACTTGCATTCATTCGCCACTCTCACACTGTGAATTTATAAACAAATACACAATCAGCATGTATGGTTTCAATAGATTCGCTTTTTTATTCACATGATTCATTTTTTCTTAATGCCTAGTATGGTTTATTTGGTGATGACTAATGATTTCAAATCGTAATGAGAGAAGTAAATTAATTGGTAACAGAGAGAAAAAAAGAATTTGGTCGATGCTGATTGCTTATCGTAAATAGGTGTGACATCGCAGTAATTTTACTGCATTTCGGATGAATATTTTGTGGATTGTGTGTTTTTGTTGTTGCTTCTGGAGACCGTTCAAACGTTGCGCACGAAATCAGGTCGTCGACGACGGGTGAAAGTTCGTTCGGACATGCCATTTTTGAACTTGTTGTAGCGATTTTGTGAATTGGTGTATTCACGTCGGTTCGATGTATCGTTGTTGATGTATTCATCGGTTTGTTGAGATGCACGATCATTGGAACCATTATGCGAATCCGTTTGTTTTTCGTCATCCAAACGAGTTTCACCGTTGCTACGCTGATGGTTGTTGTCATCAGACTCATTCAATCGATGCTTTTGTCTACGATTTTGGTATTGATTTCGGCGCTTCGGTTTCTTTTCGACGTTCGTCTCATTTCTTCTGTTCACTTCATGGTTTCGATTGACTTCATTGTTTCTGTAGACTTCTTTGTTTCGGTTGGACCAAACGGCCTCGTTATTTCGATTGACAGAGCCATCATTTCTTGAACGACGACCCGAATCATGCCAGTCCACTGTTCGTCGATTTTTATTGCCAAAATTCGAGTTGTAGAAGTAAATTGTCGGGTAGTTGAAGCGTTGCTCATGGAAGATCAATTCCGGTTCATGTATTGCTTTTTGTGTGCGGTCATCGTTCTGTGATTCCGATGCCATCAAAGATTTTTCTTCTTCAAAACAAATAACACTCCACTTGGTCTGCTGTGCATTCAAATCATCCATCGTGGTATTGCTTTCGTTTGTGTCTTTGACGTCATAGTGTATTTTGTCCGACTGCATTGGTGAATCGCAACTTGGTAGACTCTTTTGGAAGTCAACGGTGTTTGGTACAGTTTCATGTTGCATCGGTTCGTTCATACGGTTTACATCAGGTGCACCATCAGTCAAAAATGTTTTCTGATTATCCACTCCATCGCCAATTCCAACTGGAAAAGCGGTGTTTTGTTCAAGCGGTTCGGTGCTGTTGTTCTGATTCGACTGTTCAATATCTGGACACTGGTTCAATTGTTCGGTATCGGTGTTTTCGTCAACGAATTTTTGATTCTTTGGTCGCCGCTTCTTTTTCGTTTTACGCTTATTTTTATTCATCGCTGAGTTCATTGAAGTGCCATGGTCACTGCTATCCAAGTAGCCTGTATAGCGATTGGACACGTCACAGCCGTAGTCCATGTTTAATCGAAAAATCTAGATATGAGAGAAAGAAAGCAAAAAAAACGTCAGCGCCAAATTCCCATTTATTGCAAATGCAACAACAAAAATACTGTTATGTGTGCTAGCTATATACTATGACTGCTGAATCATTATTACACATTTTGCTATGTGTAAATTGCGTCGGAATTTTGTCATTTAAACCGTCATCGTCGTCGTCGGCGAGGCGACTTGATGACAAATTTAATGTTTCACCAAAATGATGTAAATCACAATAAATATTCGATTTTTGATTTGATTGATATTACGATTGCAGAAGAAAAAAAAACACTTTCTTTGTTGTTGTTGTTGTTTTACTTACGTGCGTTTGCTTTTGGTTGTGTTAAATAATACTTTGATGTGATTTGATGTGAATTTCTTGTGATGCTCAATAACAATATGCTCTGGATTGTGCTCAAAACCAAAATAAAGCCCCGTTAGATCATGCCATCCCATTGTACGGTTGTGAAACACTGCGTATGCGAATGCATGTAGACGACGACGTCGACGACGTCTCTCCTTAATTTTTTTTCTCTTCTTTGGTATTGTATGCTTTTTGGCAGATATTTTGAATGCTCCGATAAGTTTATGGAGACCAACGAAACAGCACCATCTGTGTGTGAGTGCTGGTAATTTTTCCACATTCCTACTGAGAGTTAGAATAAAATGTGTTGCAATAAAGTGTATGGCTTCAATGATTTCCGTCTATTTATCATCAAAATTGCTTATTAAACACAATTGAAACCGAAATTTCATGTTTTTCAAGCAAAATCCACCCCATTCAATTGGCCGTTTGGTTTCTCCAAATTTGAAATTCAAATCGGGCAAACTTCACACCACTCTTACATATGTTGCTATCAATTCGTGTATACAGAGTATACTATACTCGCCGTGTGCATGTGTTCAGAAATGTGCGACAGCGAACAAACGCATGTTGTCCGTACCGCAATACGTATTCGGGGAAATTTCGACGCGTTGTAATTTATTGAGCTCGAGACATAGTCGCTGACTTCGGTACGATTTAGAAAGAATCTAGTGCTTTGTGTGTGCTATGGATTTAAAATGGATTTAAAACTGGAGAAAAAACTTTATCATATGGACATCTATTGATTTATTTTCACTGAAACATTTTTGGGCGTAGCAATAAAATAAATATTTCCACATCAAATGTCATCCAATTGACTGCCAATTTATTACAAAATCCGCCCAATTTCAATTCGAATGTGCAATTGTTGTGGATCTCAAAAGTCAACAATGATCTCAAGGATAAAATCACAATCATTATTTCAAAAGCTAATAAACAGGCAAAAAAAACGACAAAGAAGCTAAACGAGTTTCGTACCCGTTTTGAGTATTTAGCACATCACACTCAACAGTAAAAATATCAATTTTGAATTTAAAAAAAATTACTTTATTAAATGAATCATTGTTAGGTACATCAAAACGTTGAAACAAACCTTTACAAGCGGACAATCCAATCTGGCCATGAAGAAAGAATACCATAATGGGATTATTATTACATCAAATGACTTACAATTGAATAGTAATTTGTTGAAAGAACCAATCAATATCTATTCAGATGTGCATTTATCGTGGACCACAAAGACCAGCAACAAAAAGCCACGTAAGGTGTGAGGATCTTAGACATGTGCTTTTATATTATATTTTATATATGAATTGATCAAAAATGGTAGAATTGTAAATTAAATTGACAGCCTGGGTGTGTTTTAATAAAACTTAAAGCGTATGTGTTCCAATATTTCCATAAAAAAATATGTTTTCACGTATAACGTACTAAATTAATTAAGAATTGAGATCAACAAAGCTTTTTGGTTTCATAGAAAGATTTTCCATGCGGAATACATGCGTCCATTGATGCAGTAGTGTTTCTCACTATTATCGTTGTGTGCTACTACGGACGAGCGCCATACTATTGCATCAGTTAACGCAGATGTGTGTCGGGTAGGAAAATATTGGAATGTAAAAGTGTCCAAAATAGTGCTTTCCCCACGTTTTACGAAAACAGAAAAAATAAATAATATATTCTTCTGCTTGGTACATATTTTGAAAGGAGACCAATATAGCAACATCATCTATGTGTCGGCGATAGTACTCTTTTCATATTCTGTCTAATACTAAAAATGAAATTTATCGAAAAAGAATCCTATTAAGATGCAATGAATGTTAATTTCCTGACGCTAGCTCTCCGTCCAACCAGACACCAGAACTAAAGTCGGGAGCAAAGTTTAGAATTGAAATTAATCGAACATCAATATTAAAATGTTTTAAAATAATTCCAATTAGTCGGTCGTTTTATTTCTCCACATTTGAAATTCAAATCGAGCCAACTTCACACCAGTCTTGCATATGTTGCTATCAATTCTTGTGTATACAGCGTACACTTGCCGTTGTACATGTGTCCGTATGTTTTTTCAAACGTGCTGCACTGCACACACATACACACAGTGAGATGCTCAGTGTTGGCCTAACCAATACAAGCGGCTTACGTAGACAGCAAAACTACCGACAAAAAGACACAGACTACGTACGATACGCCGAGAGCGCAAGCAATTCTTTCGTGCACTAGAAGAGACGGCAAAAGTGAAGCGCGACACACACAATAAGAGACAAGAGAGTGAGAGAAAGAAAGAGATTGAAAGGCAAGAAAAATAAAAGTTATCGTCTTTTTTCGGTGTCCATTTGTTTATTGTTGCTGCGCTCTCTTTCGATCGTGAGACTCAGTTGAAGACGATTCGGTTTGCATGTTGTGAGTGTGTCGACTTCGCCAATTCAAACGGATGCCCATTGATTTTTAAAATCGGTGTTCTTCGTACAGTCAGTGTTGAGGAATTTTTTGCTCGTTGTTTTGAAATCAATTCATTAATCGTTGCGTTCGTTTGATGCGAATTGCACCGATTTTTTTTTATCCGAGATAGTGTTTCTAGTGATAAAGCATTTCCGAAGCTTCGTCAACGTCAACCAAAAATAAACCATTTTTTTGGTTGGTAAAATGATAATTGAAATTTCCTTTTGCTACTGATAACGTGGTGTGCGCGTATATGGCCAAAATAAGTGAATGAACGAAAACAATTCGTAGAAAAATGAAATGAGAGAGTGATTCCAAGAGAAAAAGTGCACCGATTTCATTCACTGCTGTTGTTAATCATATAGTGTGGCACGTTCATAAGAAACTCACTTCTCAAACACAGATCGGAATTTTTTTTTACCGCTCCGTATATGGGCAATGTGCTTACAAGTTTTGTGGAAATATAAGATCAGTGAAAATGGAATGAAACCTCTGTGACGCGGTTAATAACAAGTTTTAGACGCGCGCACATGTGAGAGATCTCGACTAAAGAGAGTGAGCTAGCTATCCAGCGAGATTGAAAATCGAAAGTAATTTCTAATTGAATGGAAAAAAGGAGCACCCATTCGTCTATTGTAATCGATTCAGAGTGGAAATTGAGTGTGCTGAGAAGGTGATCCGTTTACGTTTATCGTGCATGAGTCTCACGTCACAAAATATAAAATAATCATCGAGACACCTACAGTTGGATTATCCGTGGGGTATATATTTACACGAACACATATTTGCATGATTATAGAGGTAGAGAGAATCGTTTCAATTGACCTTTTCGGTCGCACCAAAAAAAAAACAAAAACCAATCCCAAGTTCGTTCAAGTTGCGGCGCGAACGCGATATTCATCGATAGTTCATCTTTATTTCTCGCTTTTGTTTTACATGGGTTCGGAAATACCATCGCAAACACCATAGCCAGTGACGATGCGATATTTTATGTTGTTTTATCGGAACCGCACTAGTTGAACATCTCGCCGTAATTAAGACATGATTGGCCTCTTTGATTTGGTCAAGCGTTCAACTCTTATGGAAGAGAGCAAGCAGAAAAAAAACAAATCGTTTACAAAATACGAGCATTGCGCGATTGCTTCACATATCGCATTGTAAACGGCTCCGGTTTCAATTGAATAAAGTCAAAACATTGCTACTGCCGTTTTTTTCTCGCTTGTTCTGTTTCATTTTCGTAAATATGTTTTCGTTTTGATTTCATTATACTATATTTCGTATGTCTGTTTTGCATGCCCATCAGTTTTGTATTTCACTTGCGTTGACGATATTTTTCCTGGTCGCGCTGATTCGGTTCTCATGGTTAAACATATATTCATTCTATTCACTTTAAATGTTTTCATCCGGCTTTCAATGGGTTTGTTCACGTTTGTTTAGCACTTTGAGTCTGTGTGTATTAGTGCGTTTTTTTCTCTTCTTATTGCATTTGCCAGGCTCATAGACATAGACAGCATTGGAGTGTATGTCTCGCCATTTTACTAAATAGACATTTAATTTTATGCAAATTAATGTTTTTAACGTTTTAAAACGATCAAATTGACGATAAAAGGAAGAAAATCATAGTAATAATGCCAGGGCATTGGGTATATACATGTATGCATAGCATACACTCTATTGTTTCAATGTGCTAACAGTTAATATTTGTCATAAAGGCAATTTTAAATCGCTGAGAACATGTTGAAGTCGACTAAACAATTGCATTGTTGCCTACAATCGAAATAGCCAATACGTGTTTCCGAATGGATTTTTCCAATATCGATTACGGAATATTTCATAAGATACAATAAATAGTTTCGAATCATTTGGCTTATGCTTCGACCAAAACCAGAAAAAAAGCAATGATTCTGCCGTGAAAAGGTATTGAGAATGGGAAAAGAGAGAGAGAGAGAGATAACTACAAGGCGGATGCATTCGCAATAGTGTTTCTAATCAACTCCCACGTCATTATTAATTATAGTGTTTGTGCACGGCTCTTTTTTCTCTCTTTAACACATCGGTCAATAAGTCCCGAGCCTAACCACCAAGTGGCAACACTAATGTCAAACCCATATCATTTTCGAAAACTACAACCTTTTTTAGGAATCCAGTCAAAATTTGAGCCAAATCCGACCATCAGTTTGCTAGTTACAGCTATACGAGAGAAAGACTCCCGAAAATGCTTCAATTTTGCCGTTAAAACGGTATAACTTTCTTCTGATGCATATATAAAGGCAAAACCCTATTCAAATTTTACTTATACAGCTCCAAACGGGCTTCGAATCCCCAAAAAACTGTTCTATCTACTCCATATCCAAAAACGCGGCAAGGCTTTTTCGATTGAGTATTTCATATGCATATATCCATGCAAAGTTGTAACTATAGCTTGAGTTAGTTGCCCTATGGCCTTAGCAAATCTATGAACTATCACATTTGAGAATTCCGATATCACTTAACGGATTTTGGCAATGATTTCTTCCAAAACCACATATTTTGAACAATTTGGAGGCTTATCGACAAAATCGCTCTTATGGCTATGCATAAATTCAATTCTTCCATATCTAATGATTGATTTCGAAAGCCTAAGGATGCCATAAACTAATCATAGTATGGGTTTGGTACTCCTGCTCGTTTTTCTTCTGGAATACATGTGTCAAATCGAGAGGAGAAATGCAGTTTTTCCATGATTTTGGAAAATTGGAAAATTGCTTCATTTAAAGTGCTGTAATTAGCGAACTGATGGTCGGATTTGGCTCAAATTTTGACTGGATTCCTAAAAAAGGTTGTAGTTTTCGAAAATGATATGGGTTTGACATTAGTGTTGCCACTTGGTGGTTAGGCTCGGGACTTATTGACCGATGTGTTAATTTGTCGACTCGGAATGTTCATTTCCCTTTTCATCATATAAATAAAACGCACGATCGCGTTCGTTGACAACAGGAAAGAGTTATGTGAAATTCCACGGCAGTTTTTGTTTCACCTCCTCATCTGTCTCTGTCTCTCTCTCGGCCTCTTTCAGTCTCTCTTGGTCTCAGTCGTTTTCGCTTTTTCGCTCTTACGCTCGCTCGCTCGCTCTCCCCCAGCCAATAATTTTCGTAGTAATTTTCGATTGTTGTCATCAAGCCAGTCAGCACCGACCATCGTTTGTCGTATAAGAAACGAACATAGAAAAAAAGGTGCAATGAAGCAAGAAAAGTCTGTATTTTTCGTTCAAACAATAGACACAATTTGAATTGTTTTGTCATTTGAGTCGCACATAAACTAAGCAGACAATTAAGAATTTTCCCCATTGTTGACAAAAAAACAACGAACACGACGACAAACAAAGAAGCGAAAAAAAATTTCTGGCCCAAGTAATGTGCATTTATCATCTAAGATTGTATTGTTTCAATGACATTCCTGTCGCATAAATTGTGCAGTAATTACCACCGTCGCACTATCATTTAGGTAAGGTCAAGTGTGCTAAACAAAAAGAGTAGAAACTTACCTAAAGGGAAAAAGCCAAGATGTAATATGCTATCGTCTAGTTCCTTGAACAATGATCAGTCGCTTTTTCGTGTATAAGAGGTTTAAAGTGACCGAATCGAATAACGACACAGACCCTCAATTGCATGCGATTGAGTATTAAATTTTTGTCGGTCAGACGTAATTAAGTGTTTGTGCAAAACCAGAATATAGCCAAACAGCCAACGTTTCCCGTTTTGGGCCGGCTCATTAGATGTTAAAATGACTTTATCATTTTTGTGCATGGATAAACAACATGATTCAGAGCGTAAAAAGACACAATAAGAAAAAGAACAAGGGGGGATTGAGAACGGCTTATGAAATTACGAAAATTAATTGATTAATCATTGTCGACTCTATTAGCACCCAGATTCAAATTGCCGTTGCATGAAACACTCGAAAACGCAAACATTTCCAAACACGCTCATTCATATTTTTGTTTCTGCTGTTGTTGTTGTTGTTATTATTTGCCTTTCAAGTGTTTTGATAAATCCACATCGAAAAATAAAAAAAAGCGAAAATAATAACGTGAACGCCTCGAAGCAAGTCTGAAAAATGAACAAGGAAACATAGACAAAAATCTCATATCACGAAACACCTTTTTTTCTGGACTGACTGACTAATTTATTTAGTTGTTAAGCTGATAAATACAAAGAAAAGTACAGAAACCGTATTTCAGTATTGTGTCAGAACAATCAATACATCGCAAGCGCGCGCGCGCTCTACACATTTGCCCAATTAGAATTGTTCATGATTTTAAATTCATTGGTATTTACAATGGGAAAATTGAAACGGCCAACAACACAGCGAATGACGATTTGTGATTATTATAATCAATGCAACGAGCGCGCGATACAAACGAAAAGCAGAGAAGAAAAAAAAAATCGTGAACAGGAGAAAAATCTCGGATTTTATCACGTGGCAAGCGATTTTAATTAGCTGCAATTTACAGAAAAGATGTTGCGTCTTTCAGTGTCGATAAGCAATGCGGAGTGGAGCGGAGTGGTTGTTGGTGCGCGCACGAAGCAATTGCATATTCGCACGCGAATCACTCACTCGCTCATATTCCCGCGGCCTGATTGACTGTAGTTGATTTTTCGAATTCACACAAATCCAATTATTTACCCGTTTCATATCTGCGGGCATCGCTGTCATTGAATTATGTGAATGCTTAATCATCTGTGTGATAAGTGATCGTGATACAAAATCAAATTCATATGCAAATTCAAACATGAAATTCTATAGAAAAACAAATGATGGAATGACGACGATGACGGCGACGACTGTGAAGAGCTTACAAAAACTCGATGTACGAAACAATTCCTGAAAACAAAGCTTGATTAAGCCGGAATGAACGGACAGGATTCGGTTTTGGAATATATATTTTTTTTTCTTCTTGGCTTATTCGAACTAAGAATAGATCTATTCTTCCTCGTTGTGTTTTAACTAATTGTTCCGAAATTTGAGAACAATAAACGTGCTGATCATTTAATATATTTTGTTTTATAGAGTGTGTTTTGTTATTGTTGTACAGACACCACCGGCTCTAGTCATTTTGGAAAATATCGAATCGAAAAATTGTGTGCTGAAACTGAACATGATGAAGAAAGAAACGCTCAGACTCAGTAACAGTTTGAATCTATCCAATCTGTATGACATTTGCAAAAGTGGTTGGATGACAAAGCGTTCACAAAATAAAAAACGATTTACGCCGATCAACTACAAATTACGATGGTTCGAATTGACCAAACAGTTTTTGTATTATTTTGACACTGAAAATGTTGAGGTGAGTTTTTTGTTTAATTTTTTTTCTGTTTCTTTTATTTAATTTCCATTCTATTATGACTTAAGTTTATTTAATGGTTTCATTTATGTGTTCATTTGGATTTTGGGTTCATCATTCCATTTAGTTTTGACTCAACTGACTGACTGATTTAAATTTTCTGTGTTGCGAACCTGAACTGTGTGTGTATGTGTGTGCGCCGAGAATTGACGCGGTCTAATTCGGTTAATTTGCGTTGATAAGCGCGCGTAGCGATGAGTTCTACGGAACATAAGACACAAAAATGCGTTCATTGCTCTAGATAACCGTAAACCCAAGCCCAAGGGTTTATCGCACTGCGACGGATGCATTTCACTCAAAGTTCTTTTACCTTTGACCATCCACACTGGCTAGTCGATACGAATTCAATATAATATAAACACACACGAACGCATACTAAGAGACGAGACACACGGGCGCACACACTGAATATGACGAAGAAGAAAAAAAACAGTGCACACCATAACAATGGGTTTGCCACACCGCGCGCGCCAACCGGCCAAGCCAAAATCAAACAGTAATCACAGATGAATCGCATCGTTGTGCGCATATAAACACAGCCCGTCGACGACAACAACGACAGCGACAACGACGATGAACGTTGTTGCAACGCAAACAATGCACATATGTTCAATTGCAAAGAAGCCCCGATGGCAACAGCACATCCAATAACCCATACATTTGCATTCTTTGTGGCACAGAGAAGAATGAATAAAAAAAAAAACTTATTGTGTAATCGTCTTTCGCCCTTTGTTGCTTTTTGCTGCTATATTGCTACTGCTGGATCATCATTTAGCGAGTGTATATGTTGTTTGTTTGTTTTTGTCACCACCGCCACTTTGACTGCCTCTCCATCGAAATATATGCATTTGCTATCTCCACGAATTTGTGACGCATGCGCATTTTTCAATCGCCAAAAACGCTCGCACACACACATAGCTATATAGCATAATATCCCCTATGCATGTATTACGCATATATAGTCGGAATGGAACTGTCTTCAATTGAGTTTCGTTCCAACAATACACCTCTCAAACGCTTTGCGTTCTCCAATCCACAGTTTCTGTTCTAAACGGAACGCTGGGTTGTTCGCTTTTTCGGCAGAATACACACACTCAGTTTGTGTACGAAGTGCATAAAGTTCGCAGTATAACTTATCTATTAATATGAATTTGATAGTGCGATAAAATAAAAAAATAAGTTTTCAATTTGATCTCTTGATCCGGTTTCATGCTCTTTTATTCGACCAAAAAGACATAATTTTCCAACTTTTATGATTGGATATTGCAAGTGAAAACGAAATCGACGACGAGTACGGAAGAAGGAAAAGGAAGAACGGAAACGGTTTCGATTTTCAGTTTGTAAGTTCATCAAAACCATACACATATCACACACAAAACCCGATTCGGAAATTAACTCGGCTGAATCAATATCGAAATAAACAAGAATAACTTTAGTAGACAGACATTTGCCAGATTTCCAACTGTGCCATTTCTATTTCATCGACAAACGTTTGCAAATTTCAAATTATACATTTTATATGTATACACACAGAGTATTTGTGAGTGGTTGGTATCCACCCCAAAAATATGTTTTCGTCGTGTTTGTTGCTGCTCTCGTTCGCTTCGGTCGCGCGTTCGTTCGACGGCTCTTCTACCATTTCAAGTGTATTTGTGTGCGTTTCTCTGTTATGTGTGCTTGAATACGGAATTGAAATCGTACACTTTGTGAGTTGAGCTCGCCCAAATACATCTCCTGCATGGGTGATTTATACAGTTTGTTGTTGTGTTTTTTGTGCTGTTTTATTGCATATACAACGAATCAGTTTTCTTTCATTTTGCAATCAACAAATTTAGACAAATGATTGTATCGTCTTAAAATAGAGCCAAAAATTCCATATCACATCGTAACAAATTGACCGTTTTTTTTTTAAATTGAAAACAAAGGCGAAAAAAACGACAACAATCCAAACAGTAAAAAATATTAAAAATAGATTTTGATTGGAATCGGTGAAAGTTCTCAATTTGGCCAAAATTTTATGTAAATACATCGAAAAAATTACTCGTTTATTTATTACATCGCATTTCTTTTATTGTTTTTTGTGTTATTCCATTTAAACGTAAGTGGTAGTGTGTGATTCAATTAAATGGATGGACACAGACATGGATCAGGCATCAGTTACTATGTCAGATTTTGAATATTTACAAATGAAAGAGAAAAAACATATGAATTTAACATTTACTCGTTATTTTTCTTCCATCTTTAAAATTACAAATATGCGAGTCAAGATCACACGCCTTCGCAATAATTGCCATTTCTCACCGAATGGCGGTTGGTTCGCTGTTTTTATTATTCATTCTCGTCAAAGAGCGATTTCTTGTCGTTTATTCAATTTCAGCCAAAACATCATTATAATAATTTGCCGTGGCCCGGTGGAATGGACGCGTCGCTGTTTTTATGGCATTGTTTCCCATGTGTGTGTGTGTGTCGATTGTTTGGTTTTGAGTCGAGTTCTGTCTTTATTTTTCCCTTTGAACAAAACATGGACTCGGATTTGTTGATACATGTGTATGAGTGCATGTTCCTTATTCGCGCGGGCTTCTCGTATTTCGCTCGATAATTCGCGACAAAGTGCAAACGAATCGTCTGACCAAATGGTCCGAAACAATTGGTTGAAGTTCAATAACACTTGTTTTTTCTATATAGACTCGAGTTGAACGTAAATTCAATCCAAAATTATTGGCTGACACGAAATTACCGTGTTCGGCTCATCGAAACCGTGGGCGAAGTTGTATTCTCTTTAAAAGAAAATATATTAAAAAACCCAATGAAATGACGTATTCGAAACAAATAAGTCTTCGCTGTTGCGGAGCTGAGAGACGCTGTCGTTTTGCATCGATTTCAATGTGTAGGGAGGTGTTTGCTACATCAAATATTTACCTAAGCAAGAAACCATTATAGTTTTTCATCACCGTAAAAAATGCATAGACATATTTTGTGCAGCGCGTAAAATGAGACCGAGTGAGTGAGGAAGAAAATAACACGCACTTTGTTATTGAACCGCTGTGCATAGGGTGTGAGCCCTCCTTTAGCGCTCGTATATACATATAATATTTATTATCCATGCAAGTGTTCGATGTTCATGACTCGTTCAACGTTCATCCACTTCAACTTGTTTCCATGCCGCTTGATATGCCGTACGCACTAGTAGTAGAACCTTTTGTCGCACGCGTAAGTCACACACTTTGAAATGTGTGTGATTAGGTTATACCAAATACAGACAACAATAACCCAGCATAGTATCATTTCAATTACATCATTTCCAAAACCCAGTGACTCAAGAATGAATCACTCGGTTTCCATTTTACCATTTCGAAATGCTTTTTGAGACGCGTTAAGATTATTTGTCTATTTTAACACACGTTTTTTTTCTACAATATCATCCAATTCTGTTCGCACATTGAATGGAATAGAAGAGACACAGTCGATCCGCACGAGGCGAAATGCAGAACTCAACTTGACAACATAGTTGTTTTTTTCTACCGTAATTGCTGTCATAAACGGTCCTTCACGGAAAAATTCATACAATGCAACACACTCCAAGTGAAAAAGAAGACAGAGCGAGAGAGAGAGAGAGAGAGAGAGAGAGAGAAAGAGAGAGAGGGAATGAGAGAAAAAGTGACTGAAAAAATGCAATGAGACCAACGTGATTTTTGTAGACTCTTAATTACCTTGTTATGTGTTTTATATACAGTGTGCTACATGCTGAAAAAAGGCAGTGCCATTTTACTCGTCTCCTCTCGCTCTCTTCTCTTTCTGCTCTCTCACTCGGTCGGTCGGTCGGAGTGTGTTTCCAGTGAAAAAAACGAAATAAATATTCTCGATTCGCAGAGACAGAAAGCGAAGAGAACATTTGACCGACAAGCACGCTTTTGAATTCATAAACAAAATTGTACTTCGACTCGAGCCGTTTTTCAACATTGCACATTTTTATAATGCACACGCACATAGAGTACGTCGGTTCGTACAGCTGTGCGCAAGGCTACCGTTTCTACTAGACCTACAAACGGCACGATACAACTCTCTGCATTCTTCGTTATTCTGCTTTTATGCTTCGTTCTTTTGCCTCCAATCCATTCGGCGTTCTGTTGCTGCAGTACAAGACAACGACAGAACAACAGCGAAAAAAAACGGAGCATTTTCCAAAGTACAGAAATAAATATGGAGATGAAAAAAAACCCGAGAGAAAAAAGTGAACTGAGAACACAGCGAAATCTCCCGCAATGCTCTCGAATAAAAATGATATTTTAATGGAATGTTTTCGACGTTGTGCAGTGCGCGATGTGCTGCCACCCGAACACTATCTTAACACATTTTAGATATGAATATTCACTTATGCACACTAACTAACGAAATTTTTATTTGATTTATTCCATATACAGAAACGACGTGAGCGCGGTCGCATTTCAATAAAAGGCATACGATTGGTCGAGCCAGCTGTTCTAAACCTCGACGGTGGTGATAGTTTAGCGCCAGATGTAAGTATCTCAAATCAACTGAAATATCGATATCAAATGCGTCGTTTGTTTCGTTTTGCCTCTTCTTCTTCTTCTTGAATCGTCATCCCTTTTGGGATTCAAGGGTTGATGCCGTGGCATCAGCCGTGCCATAAATTAAATTCTTCGGTAGACATCGAATACTCATTTAATTCCGTGAACATCATTTTTCAAACATAAGGTGCTTTCGTTTTTTTTCTTCGGCCTATTTTTTTCCATCAAACGGTCATTCATGAACGCCATTCAATCTGAATTTCACTTTGAGCAACTTTTGTTTTTCTTTACATTATCTGCTCGGCTTCGAATGAACAGACTGCGTATGTGGGCTTTTAACAGCCTTTAAAAGCAGACAAAACACTTTCATTGTTTATACTTTTGTTTTTTTTGTTCTGTTTTTTTTTTCGGATTTGTGTTCAGTATTTTTTTGAATTGAACATGCGCAAATATGACGCTCACGAAAAATAATAAAACCGAAAGTAATTGAAATACTTTTGCACGATTGTTATTTGTTGTATTCGAATTGTTTTATTTTTTCTCTTTTGTTCGTGTGTTTATTCGCGTGCTCATCAGCAATATCACAGTCAGAGTCAGATAAACATGAACAAATATATATATATAATTTTCAACAATGATAATGAGGCCGACAGCTCTCTCTTCGCATTGAGTTGTTAGTGCAGGAATTTCCCCAGCGGCTAAAAGAAGAAGTGAAGAAAAACAACGGAACATCCAGACGGTCGGTTGATGGAGAGAAGAAAAACCAAGATGATGTGTGTGTGCGGCTTTTATTTTGAAATAAATCTGCGTCACATTTTATTCACTTTTGTTTTCATTCAGTAGTTCATTAATAATAATGAAAACGGCTTTTCTCTTTTTTCTCTCTTTCAAACACAAAAAAAACGCAGGGATTCTCGTTTCAAATCGGCTATTGCGAAGTAGATGATCAATTACCCGGTCGATCGATACCACAATATACTCTGTACTTAACAGTTGCCAATGAAAAAGAGCGTCTCGATTGGATTCGAGCATTGAGAGCTGGTAAGTTTGAATGGTGGCCTTTTTCTTCTCGTCCACAATTTTTTTTTACTCAATTGAGACTCGAAAAAATGACATCTGCAGACACTTCTGGTCTACAATAGAGATTGTTGAAGGGAATTTTCATTCTTAGCAAACGTCCAATTTGGTATTGTTGTTATTGAAAAATAAATTATCACTTTATGCATACCTACATATTTAAATGATGGCTCCGCGTCATAAAATTTAAATTTTTTCTCTAGTGGACTTGATAAGATAGAGAAAGAAAACAATCGATTCGTACGTGTGTTTAGTCACACTGTGTTGCGCCACGTGTACAAAATCGTTTCATTAGCAAATGTTCGTCAGAAGAAGAAAAAAATGGGAAAAAACCCTAATTTAAGTGTTTCAAGTCCTTCATCGAAAATATCATAATATTTTATTTGTAAGTTTACACAAATCGCTTTCGTCTGAATGGAAATCGTCTTTGAACAATCTTTATGTCACATTTCTTCAAAAATTTCCATTGTTTGCATGATTTTTATTATCCATGAAACGAAGAAAATAACCTTATTTACCCAATTTATCTACTTTTTCCGTTCTTTTGTTTCTTTCTCTCTCTCTCTCTCTTTCTCTATCGCCTTCCTTTCAATTTCTCTTATGTGCCGTTTTCGCCGTGCAACCAAACACAACCACACACTGCCTGTCAAATGCCCAGTTTGCGAAGAAACGTATAGCCCAAAATCATACAGATACCATCCTGGTTTATGGTCAGGAAAGAAATGGTCTTGCTGTAAGACTGTGAATCGTACAGCATTTGGATGTCAAGCAGCGACACATTGGGCTGAAACGAATAACAATCCATCTCCAAGTAAGTTATCTACATTTTCATATAACGTTTACACTATATATATGTATTCATTTGCGCAAAATGGAATAAGTATGATATAGCAGAAGAATAGAGGTCTTGTGAATGACAAAAATGCTATCGCCTTGGTATCAGTCGATGAAATGCACAAGTAAATGTAACGCATCACTAAAAGAATCGATTGCTCGAAGGCGATGAAAATAAAGCGAGCATTTTCACACAAAAATGGTATTGATTTTGAAGAAGGCGAGTAGAATTTGGCTCACAAAATGCGAATGGGATGAAGCAAGACGAAAAGAAAATAACAAATCGACAAATATTTAATAATATTTGAAGTAAATCGTGTTACACACACACACAAAAATTCTAAATCAATTGGAAATTCATGTTTACTTCTGTTTATATCTGTTAGTGTCTATGGTGTGGCCTATGAAAATACCATAAAACGAATGCAACAATGAAAATCCGCACACAAGAAAACAGCCCAACAACAACGGAATTCATTCATAGTCCTTTTGTCCCTATGGCTGTCTATCTCTCATGGCTCTTTGGCGATTCGCTTCGACCCGGACACCGTTTGTTATATTAACGATCGAATTTCACTTGTAAAATCGGAGAATAGAAACAAACAAACAGGCAGAGAAAAAAAAACGTAACAACGAATTAGTTTTACTGATTTCGGCCATTTGAATGGATCAATGGATATTTGCCGCTTTCTCAGTTCTTCATCTATTAATTCCAGTTTAGTTATGCTACGATTGTGTTTGCCATTGACAATGGGCCGATGATAAAGAGAAGAAAATTGGGATAGAGGGAAATAGCTCTCTCCAAATTTAGTGTACATTTGTTTGTGTCCTTTTTCTTTCTTGTTATCAGTCATCGTCACAAAGTGGCACAACAAATGAAATTCTCTTGAAAAAAAAGGCAGCACAAATCGGTCCAGCCGAAATAGAGAATAGACAAGAGATACATTCAATAGGTTTTCAACACATACCGCAGTTGCCAGTTCACTTCGTCTCTATTTTCTTCACTTGTCTGTGGCTCATTCATTGCCCATTTGAAACCGAAGAAGCAATTATACAAAGCAAGAGATTTTGACGGCAATGTTATTATTAGCGATCTTCGACTTCGTCACCACATGCAGTGAAGGTTTACTTTAGTTTTCTCCTTTGCTCTCTTTCTTTCAAAGAACCAGATAATAAAAAGCCGTTTTATTCTCTCCAAACACAAATGCTAGATCTGTTTGTAATTTAATTTGCGTGTATTGTTGTTGGCATTGCAGTCGAGGAATGTGTCGGAAAATTGAGATAGAAAATGTGAAGCGGTAGCGGCAAATTGCTTGTGATCTGTGTGTGATCGGATTCTTTTTTTTTTCGAAAGGAAAAAATGCAACACAATGCGATAATAAGAAGTTAATGTGCCAAACGATGATGATAAAGAACGTATCGAATATTTCGATGAGACACAAATGGAATTGAAATGAATTGCTTCGGTTGATATGATCTAGATTTGTTGTTTTGTGTAATACCGTGTGGGCTGTTCAACATACATAAATAAGGCGAATTATCAGTTATTTTCAAGTGAATTCATATAATTTTCTCGGTACAGAATGGCCGGAGAAACGCCAGCAGGAAGCAAATGATATAATATGAAATGTTCTTGCTTCATATTCTGATTAAAAACAATGACTTTCACATACGTATTCAATACGATTCGAAATGATTATACATTGGAAAAAAGGCCAACGCTTACGTAAAAAAAGAAATTCACACAATAAAAATCAAACCTCAACCGACTCCGATTAAAAGCCAAATTGCTACTCATCACGCACTATTTTTATTGTTTGTCATTTTCGCCCAGAATAGCAATTTACTTTTCTTCCGTATTCTCCCACTGTCGTGTTTCGAATTTTTGAGCAAGACATAAAATCAACTCAAGACACATGTTGAGAAGTTCTCAATCGGACATGTGTTTGATCGGTTTTTTGAGGTTTTGATCGACAGATTGCAACCATTTAATAAAAACTGAAAACGAAATTTTGCTACTTCACTAATTAATCAGACATTTTGATCTGCATTCAATCCCATTTTGTGTTTATTTTAAATTCTCCAAACCAGAAAATCGGGAACGAAACACATGGACGTAGTAAAATTCAGTAGACTAAACCAAATGAAATGAAGTAAACAATTTTAAACGGCACATAAATAAAATAAAATTATTGTAATGCAACCGAAATTGTCAAAAATCACAAAGCAAAAGCAACGAATTAGCCCGAAGAAGAAACCACTTTCTGGTTTCCATATTACAAACATGTTGTGTGCTCTTTTGTAATTATGCATGAAGCAGTGAAGAAAAAATCGGTTTGTAAATGTGGCGTGTTTCGTAAAATATTGAACAAAACTTACAGTTGGGCCTCAGATGGTTCATAAAACAGTCCTTATTACAGCCGCTATGCATATGTTAGACCAACCAAGGCATGGCGAACAAAATGATGAGAGAGAGAAAAAAAACTATTCCTTTTCTTGCTTCTACTTTTGCCGGGTTGTTGTTTTTTCTCTCTCGCAAGACTATTTACACCACAATGGTAAACGAAGCGGACACTTGCAAAGCCAAAAGAGTTCTCATGCAATTCTGTTACGTCTTCGACACATTGAAAACGAATGCATTGACTTGTTTTTCACTTAAATTATGATTATGGCGTTTCGGGTGCATGTGTGCAAACATCGTTGGAAGCTCATGAAAAAGGAGAGAAAAAAACACACATGAACAACGAGCGATAAAACGTAGTTCATGTACGAAATTGAATAAGAATACCAAATTGAGCACATCACAATCGTATCGAAAAAGCGTCATAAATACGTGTGTAATATGCCATATATATCAGTATCGGTATCATTAGACGCGGTGTATGCTTAGTCGCTCACGCGCCCACCGAACCAATGCAACATTGTTGTATCGGGTCCTACAAATGGAGTGCGATAAATAAATAAAAAGAGTGTACTTTGTACTACCACCGAAGAGTGTACAAGTTGATACTACGATCGAAGCAACCAGCCAACCGCCCGGTGAACTCGCTTAACCGTGATGAATTTATAGCATTTTCATTTGCTCATATCACAATTTCACATTACTTTGTTGCTCATAATTTTTGTCGATGGGATTTTTTTACTGTTTCCTTTCCTGTCTCATTCTTCTCTCTCTCTCTCTCTCTCTCTCTCTCTCTCTCTCTCTCACTCTTACGCGCATTTTTTTTTTCACTCTTTGGTTAAATGGTTTTGTTGCATGAACTGCGCGTGTCTATCTGCGCGCACGTGTGTGATTTATTTGTATGCACATATCGACCAATTCCACACGGCTGCCTTCTCGTTGATGTTGTTTTTGTTCCCAATGATTTCTGTTTGGTTTTGTTATGGGTTACCTTGCCGTGCGCGCGCGAGGCGGCACATTCGCTGCAGACACGGTTCAAACCGAATATGTAAATAGGTTCATAAATTAAGTGCACTTTCAGTAGGAGTTTTTGACTTGAACACACCGAGAAAAAAAAATCACAATCAAAATTAATTGGAATGCACAACCAGATTCTCTCAAAGGGCTTCTTTGAAATGAGAGAGAAAAAAACCATCCATCGTTATTTGCGTCGGCTTCTTTTCCATTACTTATTTTCTTCATTTCCATTAAATTTCGTTTGCTCGATGACTTTTATTGCACTCGAATTTGAATTTAAAAGTGGCGTTTAATTACAGAAAAAAAGCGAAGATTTCATATGCCCAATGAGAACCACGGTTTTAGGTTGCAATTCAATATCAATAGTATCAAAAGCGCATATACATAACAATGGGCGCATTTGAATTTAATTTTTAACGACTTTGACTTTGAGCCAAGTCGCTAGAAATTGGTTTGATTTGCATTTCATGTACACGCTTAAAAAAAAGTAAAAATACAAATCAAACACAGAGAAAGAGAGAAAAAGATCCTGAACACACTTTAACTATCGAAGCGCTTTGTGTTTTGAATCGCAACACAAAGATTTAATGTTATTTTATCGGTGCATGAATCGACGAAATAAACATCTATATACATAAAGTCAATTATCTAGAATTTAAAGTCAACACACTCCTATTTTTCTTTGTGTTCTGAAAACGTAAACGTCGCTTTGTGTGTGAAATGGAGAAAAAAAGAACTCATACACATCGAGTCGAGTCGCGACGAATTAAAATGGATTTATTTGTATTTCAATTTCTTAGTATCGCTTATCCTTCAGGGGGGCTTCCTCTTTTTGTTCGTTTTCTCTCTCTCTCTCTCTCTCGCACGCGCACAACAGTCGAGTCGATCAATAGACAATTTATGAGCGAGTTTTATCGAAGTGACAGAGTGAAACGCGACGCAAAAATAAAAAATGCGTCATCACGCATCATGATCACACATTTAAATAAGTGTTCGATGCGATAAAAGTGCAATGAGCACTCTCGCGCTCTCGTTTGAACGAGAGAATATAATTAAACAAAGAAAGAAATGTGAGGATGGAAAAGGATCGTAATGGGAACGGAGAACGCGTTCTCTATCGCTAAAACAGAGCGATGATCAAATCGACGACGATGAATTAGCTTGTGCATGTGTGACACAAAGGCGAATTCCACTTCGAAATCGAATCGGCGAGAAAGAACTATAATCAAATTGAAGCGAGGAGACAAGAACGAAGAAGGAAAAAAAAATTGAAAATTAAGATTAAAAACGAAATCAACAGAAACGAGGTATGCGCGGGTGCGCGCGCACATATACACACACCCGCTCGCTGGCATCGATGTAAGGCGAAAAGGAGAACCGAACGAAACAAAAGCTGAATATGTATAAAAATCTACATTCAAACAGTGTGGTGGCCCGGCGTGTTTGTATTTGTTATGCGCGCATTCAAACGAAGAGCGAGAGAGAGAAAAAACTCGTATACATCGCACTCTATCGCCGCGGCCACTGACCTCAAATACTGGATACGGATTCCGTTTTATTTGTTCGTGTCTTCTTTTTTATATATATATATATATATATATTGAGATTATTCCTCTCCTTGTCGACAGGCCCAACGAATATATCTATCTTCGGGTTCGATTCTCCGTATTTCGCTCGCTGGATTTCATGTTCACATTATCATTTTTCGTTCTCTTCTCGCACACCCAAACCCAACTGCACTTTAATTTCGAGATATTCCACCTCGTTCGTGAGCTATATTGAGAAAAGAGTGAACGAGCAGGCTGCGTGAGTGAGCAAAAGATAGGCTGAGCATTGATGCATTTTACAGCAATAATTTGTGCGGCAAACGCATAGTCACACTCAAAAGATATCCACCAGAGATGTGTGTGTCTATGCACAAAATACTCCAAGATATGGCCAAGGCATTTCTTTTTTATGTGGCTGTAAACTGAAAATGATGCGATTTGCTGCACAGTTAATATTTCCGTGCGATTGTTGCTTCTTTTTTCGTTTGCAAACAAAAAGGGATTACAGCAAAATAGATTGGAATTGTGCGAAACGCTTCGAACAAAATAAAGATGATATTATAGAAAATTTACACGCGCCCATTATGTTTGGCCTGTGAAAAATTGCATGTCTACATCCACTTAGATGCAGTGCATCAAGGTATTAAATAAATACGGTTTGGCGAATGCCCCACAGCGATTAAATGTTATAATCACACATCGACATTTCAAGCATATTCAATCGGTTGTTTTGGTTTTTTTTTCATTCTGCTTCAGTCACAACATAAACACAACGCACACACACAGAGCGAGAGATCACTCAATTCGATCTCAAACTGTTTCGGTCATCCACTTGTTGAGTTCATCGACTACAAATTATTGATTGACCGACATATTTTTTTTTCAGTCGTGTGTTTAACTCTCTTCGCATGAAAAGAAGCACGAAGAAAAACGAAACAAGATTTATAAAATTCAGCCACTTGATATATTTCCTGATCCCATTCGCAACATCTATATGAATTATTGAATAGGTCGGAATGAAGAGAGAGCCGGTTCGAAGATCAAGATCGCATTGTGCGATCTTCATTTTCATTACAATGCAAACTGCATACATCTAATAAATGGCCCATAAAATTATTTTATCATTTTCAGAATATAAAAACTAATGTCTTCTTTTTCCCTCCCTCTTCAATCTCTTCGCATTTTAATTCCGTGGTGAATATACGAAAAGAAGAGAAAAAAAACGGTGCATAAAAATAAAATAATAATAGTTGGTTTTTTGTTGTGTTGTGTGTGTGTATGGGGCCAATGGTGTTCCATTGTGATTCCACGCTTTAATCTGTCATGAGAATCAAAGTAAGGAATTGTTAAATGCGCAATAAAATAGAATTTTCTGAGAGGAGCGCGCATTCTGTCAGATATTGAGATTGAGAATAACCGAGATGGGAGAGAGAGAGAGAGAGAGAGAGAGATAGAGAAAAACGAGCATGAAAACAGAATAAGTGGTTTTTCTGTTCTGCCGTGTTTCACGCTTTGCTCCTTCCATTCGGTTGATACATCCCATTCAACAAGATAGCACTAACTACCAGAAATAGATGATGGAACGAACATGAAAAACGATTCATCGTGCGTCTTTTTTTTCCTATTCCGTTCCATGCCTTTAAAAAAAACCAAAAAGACAGAATAAATGACGAAAATGAATTATGTGGACACAAACCGAATATGGGAGATATTAAACTATTATTTTATTGATCTTCTGTCTCGTTTCGTTCACCGAGTGACACAACAGAAGACGAAACAAAAACAACAACAACCAGCAACGCACTAAATAATGATGGATGGGTTTAGTTTTGTTTACAAAACTTGACAAGTTTCGTTAGAATTCCATTGTTTGTGTATGTGTGGTTTTTGTTCGCTTTCATCTCGAAACTGCTCGTGCTTGGAAATGGATCCAACTGCGACATTCAACGATTGAGCAACAGGAACGATTCTAGTTTTCATATCGTTGATGATGCGATGATGCAAATTTTCAATGAGTTTTGCTTTGAATCGTGTTGTTTTCATTTGGTCACAGTTTCTATCACTTCATTTCACGCTGTCAATGTAAATCGCTTTTATCCCAGACGTGGCACACACACAGCTCGTTTCCCATGCGCTGAAAATCATTGGTTTATGACTTCGTGGAAAATTAATTAAAGTTTCTTCGTTTCACCACAATTTACTCGTATCTGCATCCTATTCATCTAGCCAGACACTTGAAAATTTATTCTGTACACATGTTCATTCGGAATATGATTATGTAAGAAGACGGAAATTACTCGTAGAAAGACCGTGCACACACTCAATGTTCTATTACTATAAAGTGAAGAAAAAACGACATACAAAAGAACCCTGAAATGTGTCCATTTAGAAAAAAGAGCAACTGCCGTTTGATATTGGCCAACGATTAGGTTTACAAATACTTGTGGCGAGCATTGGGTCCAATTTTTTCCGAAAATTGGTCATCGTTGAACTAATGAATTCGAATTAACAGTCATTGAAAATGCGCGCAGCTGCGTCAAATCGTTTCGTCTGCCGATGCAACAGCAGCCGCCGCAGCAGCAGCAGCAGCAGCAACACATGGACCTTTGGCCGATTGTTAGATGAAAATCATTGAAACTAATGTAAAACCGGCTGAGATAAGCACGATTCAGTTATTGATTCGATGATTTCCATGTAAGCAACAGCATTCTCATCCAAAATACGCCGTATAGAGACATTTAACTTAATGGCAGATGTTTTCGTCGCTTGTCAGATTTTGTTTCGTTTGAGGTGTGCGCGTACGTCTCGCCCGAGTTAGATATGTTCCGTGTACGGATAGATGAATGTTCTGAAAATGACATGCGTTCGCTCGCTCACTCAATCGTTTGCTTGCAGTTGTTGTTGTCGGTGTGAAGCTGTAGCTCAAATTTAGCCGTTGGCCTTCGATTGTAAAGCTATTCAATCGTGTATTCCAATTGATAAAGCAGCAAACACCAACGTGATGCACGTGCCATGTGCCCGTCATTGAATTGATATAATGAGCCCGATAATCGCAACCGACGCATCTCAATCCGACTTGGCCAAGCATTCGAGCACTTATTTTTTCTTTCAGCAACTGTTGTTACACGAGTTTCGATGCACCTTTGATAAAATGCCATGACAATAGCATATTATTGAAGCAAAAGTAACGGATTTTTCCATTGAACTACGAAAAAAAAGTGAACAAAATGTACTTGAAACAAATCAAACCGAATTTCAAAGCGAACAATTTGGTCTGTTAGTTCAAATGAAGAATGACAGCAAGAAGAAGATAGAAAAAAAAACGGGTGAGGAAGACGTTTACGAAATTAGAAGATTATTGTTTTGTTATCTAGTCTATATGAAAAGAACTAATTTTCAGTTTCAAACGTCATTAAACAATGGCTTTACTAATGCACATGGCTCAAAGTGTCAGGAAGGCAATCTATCAACACTCACTCGTATCGGTGCTGTGCATATCTTGGGTACTTGCATTTAATGAGTAAACTTTGAGCGGTACGCTCAAGATCGACGCACGGTTTTGCCTAATTTATCTTCTCCAACGACCCGGATATTTTTATTTTCGCTGCGTTTTCCACTTTTCCTTTGAAAAACGTAATCTGAAAACCGTATCTAAAGCATTAACACAAAATTCTATTCACTTCGCATGATTTTATTCGTTCGTTCGTTTGCTTTATTTCTTCTTCACTCACACGGGCTTCAGTCTTTGTCTCTACAACAATTTTTGGTAATTTGTTTTAATGTTCAGCGCTCGTTTCGAGAGACGCAAACATCATTTCAACCGAACAAAAATTAGAATCCAATTAACCGAAACGCATACACAAAATGACCTATTCATTTTTCTCTTGAATTATCATGAAAAAAAAACGGAATGATACGAGAGAGAGAGATATATAGAGAGGAATATAAACTATATCTCATCCAATTGTTGATTGTTGCTTGCATTTTAAATGCAGCATAAAGAGAGAATTATAATCATTTAAAGAGGTATACAAAGTCCAAGGAACATATCAACGATCGATGTTGACAAGGGTTCCCTCATTTCGATTACTCAACACACACACATGGAAAAATCAACAAGAAATAAAAATAATTTCGGATCGATGAGCGCTTACACACTCATTCGGCTTCAGTTTAATGTTTTCAATTTGAAATTACCGTGCATTATACTTTGTTAAGGAGAGTATTAGTGCATTTATTAAATAAATTAGACAATATTTTCCACGTCATTTTCTGGCATTAAACAATTTGTCAAAGAATTTGGTTTTTTTTTCTGTTTGCTTTCCATTCGCAAGCCGAAGCGTTTGTTGTGCTCACACTTCAGTGCGTGAGTCAATGCAGTTTGAAGTATTTGATTCTAAATCGATCGCACGTAGAGCAAATGAGTTTATTGAAGAATCCAATGACAATGGAATGGAACAGAAGACACGAATCTAGTACATTATTCATCGAAGTCAAACAGTTGGCTCGTTTGAGCGACGTGATCGATGCTTACATTTTTCGTTTGGCACTCAGACTAGATGAGCATTCAACAAGATGGATCATTTTTCTAGTTTCGGGCATTTGAATAATGTGTTTAGCATTGAACACTGGCGGATGGCTTGTGGATGTCATGAACTCCACCATATTCCTCGGGTGTATTGTTTTCATTCGAAAATATTTGACTGCCAGTTTTTCCTCTCTCTCTCTTCTACTTCTAACAACAGCTCGATAATTTCAACGAGACAAAGACAAACGAAACGTCTTCACTTCGAAATTACCCGTAGCCGTGTGTTTGTTTGTCATATTGTCTATTATTCAATATGTTGTGCTGTTGTTGCTTTTTTTATTTGCTTTTGTTTGTCGTTTTCACTTGAAAATTAGATATTTTGAATATATGAAACTTACGTTTGACGGATCAAACAATAACACACCGAGATATGTGAGGCACTTTATGTATATTTGATTTAACAATATGCTAGAGAGAAAAAAAGACCGTCGCCGTCGAATGGAAATTATTGTATCTATAGATCGCAGCGAATAACTCGAAAATGATTTGTGGTCGTTAAGAATCAGAAAAGTGCTTACTCATCCCAAAAACCGTATGTATCACGCGATTCAGATGAACGACAGATTTTGTGCAGATGCACTTAAGATGCCCTTGAAACATCGTCATTGCATTGTTTAGTCTATTCATTTTTTTAAAACACAATTTTTGTGTTCACGTCGGGAAAATATATTGACAACTAACCAAAAATATGCGCATTGAGACCTTTTCACAGGGTTTATTTAACATATCATACACACAAAGAGTCTCAAAACTCTAAACTCCTACCGCATGTATTACATGATAAAGGAAAAACAAATGTGGTGTTCAAAAGACGAATGTCGTCCGGAGGCAAAAGCATCAAAATAGAAATTATGTCTATTTCAATATGTGATGGGTTCTTTAGAAGAAGAAAAATCCATCGAAAGGAAAGAAAATATTAAATTACATGCTATGATTTTCGTCTTCAAGAAGATCGACAGAAATGTGATAACAATCTCTCATCGCATTTTAAAATAAGTAAACACACAAAATCGAATCACATACAGTCGCACGCAGTGTGAGAGAGAGAGTGAAGCGACCAACGAAAACGCATCTATTCTAGGAATTGACAAAGAATATTTTTTTGGAGAAACGATGAAAGGAAACATATCACTTTAACCAATTCCCGAAAAAAACAACAACAACAGATAAAGAAATTTTTGAGTTGAATAATAAAGGTGAGCAACGTAAACGAAGGAGGAAAAAAAAACGAATTCTACACCTTTATGAATGAAATGTGTTATTTGTCTAATGTGTTCGAACATTCCTGCATCGACGAAATCGCTTCATTCAATGCATACATTTCAAATTATTGGGTTCGCTGCCGATTGCAGTCTATTAGAATATGCGCATGGAATTGAATTCACTGACAACTAATTCTATTGGAATGTAATTGAATCGGAGAGGTACAACCGAGGAAAAATGCAAGCTGTATACCTAATGTGACCTTCATATGATCGAATTCTAATCGATTGAAAGCAAACATGAACAAAAATTTAATTGACACCATTTCAACATTTCAAAACATAACATTCCAAATGTGAAGCAGTGCCGATTTTCGCCTTTTTGTTTCAGTTCAACAGTTTCAACGTATGGGCTGAGCAGGCATATTCCTGTTCCATCAAAACAAATCAAACGCTCTTCACACATGAACCGAAACGAACTAAACAGAACGAAAACTGATCAGCAAACGAACGAACGAACGAACGAACGGACGAAAAAAAGGTAAACAAAAAAGAATTGTACACACAACACCAGCACATTTATCTGATGCGTTCTTATCGCATCCGTGTGGAGCAAGAGAAATGTATTAATATGTTAACTGCATTCTCTGCCACTCATACTCATGTAATGTGTGCTATGATTGCGTTATGCACGATGACGACGATCATACTGCGTGTATATTGTCATTTGTTGCGTTGCTCCCTGAACTGGCCCGTTCGATCGATCGGTCGATCGGCTGGTGGTGTTGTGTGTATATCCATCGCAACATAAGTTACATGCAACATACCATATTGAAAGCGTAGAGAGCACTGCGCGCACCGAAAACTTCTTGTCGTTGATCGGTGCTGGGTGTGCGCGCGACGGTCACATGAAGAGCAACACTTTTTTATTATCGCTTTCTACTCACTCGCTTGATCCACATTAAACCATCGAGTTGTCTGGTTAGTGGAAAAGAGAAACACTTCAAGAGTCAAATGCTGATTGGAAGCACTCAACACAAATGCACACACGTACGACTCGGTTTTTTGTGGCCGTGTTGTTGTGATTTGTTTCTTTCGTTCGTTCGCATGTTCGTTCGTTCCGAGTGTGTGTTGTTTACCTTTTTGTTTCGTGCTGCTTCTCGAATCGGTTAGTTTTTCAATTTTTCCGTCCCTTTCATTTCGCTGGTCTACCTTCAAAGCGTGTGCTGTTCAACACACAGCTCATAACTTGCACTACCGCTTTGTGTGTTTTTTTCCCTTCTTTCGAACTTCTTATTCAGCTTCGCAGCAGCAGCAACAACGACAACAGCGGCCGCACGTACGTGTATCGAGCCATCGTATCGTTGTGAGTGTGTTGCTGCGATATATGCTCATGGACCTTTTGAACGCCAAAACTCGTCAGAAAACTTTTAGTTTTTCGTGAGTGCTCGAACGGTAACGGTGTGTTTTTTTGGGATATAGAGAAAAACCTCATGTCTGTTCAGAGAAAAAAAAGAACGAATCAGCGATTCCATCAGCATCGAACTGGTTAATTCTTAGTTGTTGTTTTATTTTTTTATTTTTCGTTACTCTGTACCACGACGACGACGACAACAACCAGTAAATCGAAGGGGAAAACGATGAATTCTCGAGCTCAAGTTCACAAAGATGTTTTAGTTCTTCGTTTCAAATAATTCTTTTTTTTTTAGTTTTTTTTCCTGTACTTTGTTTGATCAAAGTTTAAGTTCAGTGTTCGGTGTTTTAGTGAAGTTTCGTTTTATTTTCTGTTGTTATTCGCTGTCCGGTGCATCGTAACTTGAAGTGATTTTATGTGAAATCGATCCGGCGGTGAAAAGGACTTAAACAGGCTTCTGTTGCAATGTTTGTGTAAAGTTCTAATGTAAAACAACCAATGAAAAAGAGTCGAAATAAAAAACAGTACCCGAGTCAGTTCGTCTTAGAAAAATGTTGGTATTTGTTTATTCCTTAAATTTTTTTTCAGTATATTTTTTTTCCATTCGGATCTATCGCATCAAAATGGGTTGGTGTAGTTTTCTGTAAAATCAACAATTGAACAACTGTGTTACTGAACAATTTCGATTCCTGAGTACGAGATCTCTCTCGCTTTCGATTCGATTTACGATAGTAAATATGACGAAATGCAGCCAAATAAGGCGTGAAATGTTCCATAATTTCAATTGTCGAACAATGGATGCGACACATAATTTGCAAAGCCGCGTTGTATAACGCGCTAAAATTGCGAGCGTGCTCTAGCTTTCGAGAGTGAACGTTGAAAGCAATAGATGAACGAAAAAAAAAACCACATCGAGAAGAAAAACAAAAACCGTTTCACGGCATTCAAATCGAAATTATTCATATCTGTGGGGTACGTACGACAGATACACTTCGCATTGATTGTTCATTAAATCGGTTGTTATTGTTCCATTCAAAATATGATGCGTGTATGTGTGTTATACACGCCATAATTTCTCTATACAACACTCACATTTTCTCCAATTCAAGTGCAGCTTATAATTTTGTAATTAAATTGTTGCCAATAGAAAACAAGTTTTCAAGTCAGAGAGATTTGCTAATGGCAGATTGGCAGAGTGAGCGGTTGTTTGATAGAGCTAAAGAGCGAGTTGGTGAAAGAAATTCGTTCATTTTTGCACTTAGCAAATGTCAAACACAATTAGGCAAAGAGAAAAAGAAATGAGCGAATAGCGGAGAAGATGCGATAAAACCGAATTACAAATGATTTGATTCATAAATGAAAGGAGAAAAAAAAAGAGCACGAAGCGGATAGCGGCATCCGAACAGAAGTTTCGCCTGAATGTGTCGATTTCGTAATTTCAATTTTTATTGAAGCGTTGATCACATCGATTGGCAATCGATCACAAAGTGACAGCCACGTTAGACAAATAGCAAACAAAATACGGAATCTTGAATGCGATAAAATGACACACAAACTTGTTCATTTGAATAAGCGATAGTTCAATTTCCGTTAGAGGTGACATTTTGTGTGTTGGCCGTTGTTGTTGCTGCTGTTTCTTTGACACACTGTGTCTATCGCGTCCAACACCATACACATTTCATTGTGATCAAGTAATTTTCTCACACATTCAGCGATTTATCATAATTTAGGTGACATTAGCGGTACGATTTGTGAATTAGGCGAGCGATTTAGCCTGTATTTGCAAATTAGCATACGGTAACTTGATTTCTTGATGTCTAGTTCCTTGTTGTGTTCAAATAACTTATATAATTCGATAGTGTGTGTGTGTACGCTGTACGCGCAAATGAATAAACAATATTTATTATTTTCGAGCGTGTATTTCGAATCATTGATGTTTCCTATGACGTCGTTGTTTTTACCATTTATAGTAAAACAAAAACTGCGTATAAGTTTAATTAAATAATGGCTGTGCAAACCCAATTCGTTATTGCACATTATAATTTTTTTTTGTCTGTCTATAAAATGCAATAAAACTATATTTCCAGTCAATAAACCGATGTACGTGCCAATTTACAATAGCGATCGTAATGAGCACCTTCGCCAAATAAATTACCATGACATTTCGTTTGAAGGAGTCGAAATTGGGAGCAAAAACGTAAAAGCAAAAAAAAGTGTGCGCCGCAAACAAACAAACAAACACAGTGTCTGGTAAAGAGATCAAATTGGAAACTTGTGCAAGCGTACACAAATTTCGATATTTTACACATGCGATTTCTTTTCATAAATCTTCCCATTCTGCCCGGGATTATCCAACACAGCAACGAATCGCAAAAAAAAGAAGAAATGATTACAACATTTTAAGCAATGGCTTCTTGTCTTCGGCATTGTTTGCTTCAACATTGATGTTGAGAAGGTGTTGCGTTTTTTCGTTTTGTGTACGCTGCCAAATGCTAAACTGTGCACACACAAAAATACTAGCAACGGCACACGGTGCAATAGCGAAAAAAAGTGCACACTCAGTTGGTTGTTCAATATAGTAGACGCAATTTATCCACACGATCGCTGCAAGACACGAACAATGCGCCCAGAGTGAAAAGATGTGCATCGATAACACACACACACAGAGAACGGAGCGCGACAGCAGAGAAAAGACTAACACAGCGCGATTGAATATCAAACAGAAGCTCATAAAATTGTTAGACGCTCGGCGTTCGTAGCCTCGTCGTTTTCATTTTCTTTTTGTTGTTGTTGTTGCTGCCGCGCTGGTATGTCGTTCATCGAGCATTAGAAGTGTTTAGGAGAGATGGTGGAATTTGAAATATATCTGCAAACAGTGAGTTATGAATTACGCTGTGCGCATATATCAAACGGAATAATAAAAGGCTAAGCCACGCGACGTTTGCCCATCGGCAATATATACTCACACACAAAAAAAAGACCAAAACCATTAGCAAAATGAACGTGTTTGAATCTTGAATTAGCCACAAAAATGGTACACGTAAAACGCTTCAACTGGTACAGACGCACACACGGAATATATGGGATTGGTGTGTTGATCGACTTGCCGATGGTGTCGAGTGTTTCACTTCGTTCGGGTTCTCTGCCACACTTTGGACACATGTTAAATATTTATTTAACACAGTGACGGGCGTATTCCCATTTTTTTTTCACCGTTTGACTTCGTTTTTGTTTTTCGACTAGGTGTTTCAATCACCTTTTAATGATGCTCAATTGCCACTGAAACGAATGGCAGTGTGTGTTTGAACGAAATATGCATGGCGTCATAGGTTTTCTAGCGGTTAATCGCCAATTATGATCGCCTTCCGTGAAGGAAGAAGAAGCGAAAAGGTGATGATGCAAAAACCGTTTTCGCAAAAAGGCGTGTACGTGCATAGTCACCTGTTGACCTATTCCGTAGCGTGTGATCCCTGCACTCGATATACATGCACAAGTGTATCATACCTGTTGCTGGCGCGAAAATAACGGCGGTTTTTATTTTGCACGGCTAATGTGACAATTACTTATCATGTTGGCTGGTTCGTCAAACGGTAATGCTTCTGCGATTCAATTATATTACGCGTGTTGCGTGTGTGTGCATCTAAAATAACTAAATAGTCACATAATTAGTATGCATTGAATAGACCACAATAGAGAGACAGAGCGTATGAAAAGAAAAGGAACGCCCTTTTATTCATCGCACCTTTTAACGGTACATTTTCTCTATATTCTGATGGATGTCACTCAATCACGCGTGTGCGCGCGCGAGCCTCAGACGTGCATAAGAACATTCTTGTGGCAATCGATCATAAACCGAACTCTTTCCCTTATATTTCTGTTGTTATCGAATACACGTAGAAGATGATGAATAAATTGCAACGCTTGTTCAACAGTGTAAATAATAAACAAAGAGCACCGCTAGAAGCGAAGAAATGTGAAAACCACATTAAAAAAAATAATCGGTTGTGCCGACACTATGCCGCTGCGTGTACATAAATGCAAATATTTTTTTTAACTATGAGCTTAGTTTGATTACATAATAAACGAACCAACGCACGATGAATTCTTTTCGATGGACACGAACACGCGCAGGCTAAATATTAAAAATAATTAAATATATGGTTTTGTTACGGTATTTAATGAGACAGCCAGCCAGCCGCGCCGGGCCCGAACTGCGCTTAGAAATATGATATGCTGCCTTTGCCAATGCATAGTCTTCGTTCGTAAAAAAAAAACAAAACCGAGCAGAAAAATGGTATGCGCGCATTGAATATGCAATGAGCCAATTTCGATCAGAGCGCGTCGACAGAAAATCAGCTGCGGCAGAAAATTGCTTCAATTGAATTCAGGTTTTCTTTTTTTTTCCTTCGTTCGTTCGTCCATTTCGATTAATTACCGATGTGCGATCGAATATATGTTCATCACACAGCGCTGTGATTTTCATCGCGCATCCGAATGGACTTTATTCTATATAGATGTGTATGCATTACAAAATCGACCAGTACCATAGTCAATATTCGATGACCTCTTCCGTGTTTGCGTCATTTTCTGCGATTATTTTATTTTCCATTTGGTTTTTTTTCCTTCTATTCGATCGATATATCTATTCAAATGCTTGTGATAGCCGACTACTATTGACTTAAGTTGATGCACATTTGCGCTATGCGCAACCTAAGCACATCAATCGATCGTTCGTGGGCAAATAGACGACGGAACACTAAAGATGACCGTAAATTATGTGATTTTAAGTTCTTGGACGAAATCATCTTGCAATATTGAGGAGAGAGAGAAAGAGAGATTAAAGCAGCGAAAATTGCAACCAGCTCTTGTCTTCGTTGAGTCAATATTTCATTCGATAGTAATAGCATTACGTAAGCAAATATAATGGTATACATTTCCAAAGTCCAGCGATTTAATAATATACACATTGAGAATATGATCGATGGCGCCGCATTAAACATATCATTTGTTTATCTCGAAATAGAAGCGATATGCAACGCAATCACACATATTTTCTCTGCACATCATTTGACATCGACTCATCTGATGTCTTCCTCTCTCTTTCTCTCGCTCTCTCACGCTTTGCGTCTATTTTCTATTGCCGTTTTGACATGTTTATCTCTGATTAGAACCGATTTCGACAGAAATACGCAACAAGCATTTTAATAACTTAATACTTTTCGGGGATTTCATGTCATTGAACGGTGGTCATCGTAGTCTTTGTTGTTGTTGCTGAGTGTATTTTTGTCGGGGTTTTTGTTTCATGGTTCAGCTTAAGTAGTTCCGCGAACTATAAAACACCACAAAGGTAAATCGCTATGCGCGACAATCACATGCGCAAGATGTGGAATATATATGTATATATATTTTTTTGGTTCGAATTCACACGAATAGTATCGAAATGGCATGCAACAGCGTGTAACGAGCAGCAAGCATTCCAAAACAGATGGAAACCCATCAGAACAAATCTCATCAACGAGCGCGTCGTTTTTTCACTCTTTCTTTTCAACGAAATCGAGAGAAGAAAAAAAAACGAGAATCGAATGTAATTTCACAATCGGTTCCATCAACAATCGCGCCGCAATCCACAACACGCTTAGAATGAGCTACCGCTCACAAAATCGACATGTATATAAACTCGTTTCTACATTTTTTTTTATCGCAGCTACTTTATATGTATTTCATCCAACATTGAAATGCGGAATCCAACGAAAATACACGCATTTGTTATGAATTAGTTGAGTCAACAGCGGATTAGATGACGGCAAAGAGACACGCTAAAAAAACACTCTTTTTCTTACACATTAACATGTCGTTGGTATTTTTCTATTCATATTTTTCTCATTTCAAATGATGTGTGAGAACAAAACACAGAAAAGCACACAAATCAGTTCAAAGAAGTGCGTTATGATGAATGTTTACAAAAGTGGCCATTGATTATATGGCCTGGTCGTTGTGTTGTCGTTTTCAATTTTCGAGCAAATTCATTCGGTTCATAATCAAATGGGAAACACAATAAGCCGCAAAAGCGACAAGACACGAAATGTTGAAAATAATTTCAAGAAACAAAGTCGTGCTTAGTCGCTTAGCATTCATAACCATCGATTTTATGGATTGGACATTATTCATAGTCAAAATAAAAGAGCCGCACAATATGCGACACACTGAGAGAAAAATTAATAGCCGCCGATTCAAGTTGAATAAAACAAATTTTATAAAACAGTTGATGGGAGAGAACACGATTGCGAGGGATAGAGAGAGCACGCTCATCTGTATTAAACGTGCAATGTATGAAATTGAGTGAATAATTGGCTTTAGCGCCATAACATATCAATTGATTGACTGGTGATTTGAGCATAAATTCCAAACAAAATCATAAACCACACAATACAAATCGAATTTTGAATATGAAATATCATCCGCAAAGCCACAGTCACAAACAATAATCCATAAAAAAGCCTCATATAACAACTATTTTTTCAGTTTGTCATGTTGTTTTCTTTAATGGGCTTAACCATTTTAATGATGATTCTATTTGGGTCCGTTAGATGATTTTCTTGCCTGACGTGGTTTAAAGTGGAAGAAGTTTCATGGTTTTTTTTTTACGAAACATGTTAGCATGTCTCACCCGAAAGGTCGTGCTAGAACCAAACCACACACCGATGTTGAAATCACTTGAAAATGTCTTTCTCACCTTCAATCTCATTAAAACCCAATTTTTTCCTCGTTTCGATTCGAAACAATGGTCGAAAACCATAAACAAATCATTTGTCGATCACTTTTGCAGCAAATGAGTGGGTTACTTAGTTGAAAATCCACCGAAAATTAATGGTTGATCAAATGAAAGCGTTTAGTTTTTGTTGTTGAATGAATTCCGGAGAAAATTCGCCTCGTTTTTCATACACACACATTGTTTTTATTGTTTTATTATCATGTAGTACTGATTCAGTCAAGCCCAACCTGTCAAACAACCATCCATTCAACCGAAATCAATGGCATTGTTAATGTGATTCGGTTGCTCTTTTTTCGGTTCATGATGAATCGTTCCAATTTTCGAGTGAACGTCTTGCAATTGAGAGAGAGAGAGAGAGAGAGAAACGCAATAGAAAGGGCATAGAATCGAGCAATTCAGTTCACATAAACAAAAGACACTGTTGTTCGACGCGACTCGAAAAAAAACTCACGCGGAAAGTCAAGAACGAAAAAAAATCATCCAATAAGAAAATGTATGCCATGAACTAAACAGCAAAACAATAAGTGAAAATGTTTTTGTTCATTTTGTTGTTAAAGTAGTTCGTCTAATGGAACGAAAGTGTCGTCATTTTAAACGATTCAATTCGTTTGTACTGAGTCTCAGTCACTGAGTTTGAAGCATACGAGTTTTCTTTCTTTGTTGCATATGATGGCTGAGCAGTAGCCGTTTTCAAAAAGAACCAAATTTGTTCTCAGACCATTCAAGAGTGGGCCATTTAATCGCATTGGGAAATATTCTTATTCATATCGTGTTTAGTTTAACCCAGTTCAAAGTTCGTCCAGTAGAAGAAAAAAATCTCTATCCGTTGAAATCAAACGCGCATTTAACAATCAAATCGTGACCATCAAAACGAAGCATGTTGAAAGAAGCACGTTGCAATTTGCTCCCAGTGGTAAAAAAAGTTTCAAACGAAATCGGCCAATATTAAAGCCATAGATATAATCATCGCAAAACATCTCACCGTCGATTATTACGTATGGTTAATGCGAGAGAAAGAAAAAGAGATAGAAAAAAAACTAGCCTAGGATAACTTTTTCTTTCGTATTTATTCGCTGTTTTTTTACGATTCACACATAATTATTTTAAAAACTCGTATGAAATCCGCTGAGAGATTGTTGAAGTGGGCATCAAAACAATTTGAAAATGATTTACAATCAAATGAAGGCAAAGTGTTTTTTTTATATTCTGCTGATTTGGTTTTCTGTGCTGATTTGTCTATCCTTCGATTCGACATTCGCATTTGTATTCAAATTGGAATTGAGGTAAATTAAGAGAAAAGAAGCAAACAAATGAACTGTGTCAGTAATTTTCGATTCGAAGCAAAATTGGTTATCTCATTGAATCACAAATCGCTCCGTCGTCCATCAATTTCGTCTAACGTTGGTTTTTTCTCTTTCGTATTGTTGTTGTTATTGCTTGTTTCTGTTTCTTTTTTACTTTACTCATGATTTTCTAGATCTTGAAATGACATGTACTTCCGATTTCACATCATCTCCGCGCAACGAACCAAAAGAAACGCAATGCGCGCAATAGAAAAGCAATTTAAACGCACATGGCGCGCACACTGGAGAAAACAATTTGCGAGCTTATAATTGCTAAAACTTTTACCAGTGGCAGTTAGAGAAATTTATCTCATTTCTTGTTCGATATTATACGTATTATTTCGTGCAATTTGTAGCGAAACAAAATGCTCGCTTGTTTTTTTTTTTGGGTTGATATGTGCTCTTGCACTCAAATAGAATCGACAATGCGAAAACATGAAGCGAACATATAATATATAAGTCATTGCTAATGCAATGGCAAAACAAGAAGAACCAGTCTTCGAAAGCAAGCAACAATCGCTAACATTTCAAATGGAAACGAGAGCAAATGCACACGGTGCACACGAGAACCGATCGGTTAATGTCATTGCGTATATGTGAATCGTTTAATCGAAACCAACAGAACGGAACAGAACGCAATGGAAAAATCATTTCAAGTGCCGAAAACGAGCGTATAATTGCCTTTATGTGTGAAGTGATTTAAATTCGATACTTTATGTGAACTGCACACGAATTTTAGTCGCGATGCAATCGCTTCCTTTTCTCTGCCTCCCTCTTCCTCCGTCCCTCTCTCTCTCTCTCTCTCTCTTTCTCGCTCACTCTTTCCGCGTCATCCGTCTCGTAATGCGAGACTCTCGCATTCGGGCACCAACCAGAAAGAGGTCACAGTTACAAATTTATTCCAGCACTCATTATTCGCTCTCTCGCATACTCTCAATTTCTTCGTTCGCAGCACAACCGCGCACATATTCATTCCACGGGCCGTGCAACAAAGCCAAATAGGAAACTGTTGCCGCAGATCCGTTGGTTCGTGTGCCGTCGCATGAAATGTTTTCGTTTATTTGACAATGCAATCCAATTATCTACGCATTTTGATTTTCATGATGACGGCGACAGCCATCGACGCCCATAAAAATGTATGAAATACGATTTTACAGTTATAAACTCTGAAGAAATGAAGAAAAGAAATGCGCTTCTTCGTTCGCCAACGAAATGCCTTTTTCAATTCGACTGAAAATGCAAGCAACAACGATATCGTAACCGCGCGCGCATCTTGCAAACAGATGTATTACACATTTTATCACGTTGATCGTTATTCACATCGCCGCTTGATTGCAGTCCAACCGACCCGACCGACCGACCGAACGACACAAAATGTAAAATATGCACTAACACCATATAAACATGTCATTTCGTGACGTGTCTATTTGAAATGCCAACGAACGATGCGAACGGCAATTGGTAAACTTCCGAAAATTGTGCACTCTCCGCGTGGTTCTTTTCATCATTTTTACGATTTTGTGAATACGGAATCGGGAAACGGCTGCCAGATAGGGAAAAAGAAAGGGAGGAAAGGAGACAGAGTGAAATGGTCGTAAATTTTTCAATATTCTTACCATAAATTATCATCATACGACTGCTTTACATTTTACGAATATGAAAGAATGCTCATTTAACTCGTGAAAAATCTTAAATCTGAAACATTCCGGGACGGATTGGCGTTGTAAAACCGAAAATTACTCATTACCAAATTCTCGAAATTCATAAGCATTATTTCGTCGATATCTGACTTGAATCGTACCAGTAGTATATCATTCCGTTGGTGCTGCAATGCACTTATAATCTCGCGATAAATAAATATTGGCTCAAAAATATATATGGTTTTATACGCACGTATATACTTAGAAAATCGTTCAACGAACCACACGGCTTTTGTGTACATATGTACAGGCATTCACTAATTACGCTTCAAGGCAGACCGATTCAAAGTCATGCACACACAACTGAGAAGTGCTCGAAACAAGTCCATTAGAAATGCAAACAATTTGATTTTTAAAAAAAGAAGCACAAATCATACCGCTAGAAATGATACACACATAAAGAGAGGGAAAAAAAGTGCAATAAATATTTTTGATTTTATTTGTTCACATACCGATCATATTTGAAGAAGTTGAAACGAATGAAAACAGAAAAATTATCATTAGAAAGGTAAATTTTGGCATTTTATGATTGTTCCGGTGCTTTAACTCAATTTACATATTCACATGATGTTGCGATGAACATTGCTGACGAATGAGTGCAACACTCAACAGCAACAACAACAGCAAGATGAAGTTTTGGAGACCATGCGATGAGTTCGTTACCTTCGGATTTCGTGTGTAGTATTTGCGTGGTAAAGAGATTTCCGATAGTGACGAAATGCAAATATGTACAAGGCAATAAAAGCGGATGCTCACTTTGATTCTCTAGATAAATGGGTTCCAATGAAAAGACAAGAGAGAGAGAGAGAGAGAAGACAAGACGGGCGCAAACACGAAAGAAAGCCACGACGAAAAAAACTTATCATTATTTGTTATTACATTGCATAACAATGCATTTCTTTTCCATTTTTATCTTGCCACACAGCATCTGATTAACCGTTACATTCGTTCGGCGGATAAATCATTTGCGTTAAACAATACGCGCGTTGTCAGCGACGGGCATTGATTAATAGCCCCGAAAGAAATGCGCGCACACACACACACACACACACATCATATTTCGACTTTGAAATTTATAAAGTGCTCAATAAAAAGCCACTCATCAGACGTCACAAAACACTCATGCGGATGATGCTGATTTTACATAATTTCGGAGATGGATGTGGTTCATTGCACGCGCAAAACACTTCATATTTCATGTGTTTGTCGATGCCTTGCATTTCCTCTGAATATACAGTCGCGATATCAATCTCGCAAAGAAAAAGGAATAAAACGGAGAAAACAATGACTCGTGTGTGCATCGGCAATGAACAATAATTCATTTGTTCAACATATTTATTGCATACCTTTATTTATCACCACGCAAACAAAGGATCACACATTTTTTTGTTGTGTCTTGTTTTCTTTTCCCTTGTTGCTTGTTGTCAATATTTGTTGTGAAACATCGCAATTCATAATTTCTTCTTTATCGCTTTTCGGTGTGCCGGAGTATGGGCGCGTGTTCAGCTAAGCCGAAGTTCATTCTCCACAATTCCTCCTTCGTTCGCATACTTAACGGCGTAATTCGAGTTCATATGTTATATCACATTGAACATGGAGCGTGCGCTCTTGTCAAATTATATCGTAATATTTGCCAATAAATTGTTAACAAGAAATGATTTCAATTCGAAAGAAGAAAAACGGAATAAATCGACAGAGGATTAAGAAGATACAGATGGAAAAAATTAGAAAGCGAACAACTGAACAGCAAGTAAATGAGTAAAGCCAATCGAATCAAGAACGTTGAAAGAGCACTCTAATTGGTGTATTTTATAAAAAAAAGTTTGTTTGCTTTAATCAACGTTCAATCACGCTCCCTTTGCTTGAACAACGGTTTCGGCGAATTGCTTTTTTCTTGTTTGATTCTGGTTTGAATTCCAAGTAGATCCAAGTTCAAATCGTAAAATAACGCTTGATTTTCGGCTTGTTGTATGCCTGCAAGCATTTAACAGAAGCAAAAAACCAAAACAAACCCAAGTCATTATGCAAACTTTTATGCATACGATGACATTTCACGTAAAACAATTGTCATTACACTCGTAGATATATCATGCGGCTTTTCTTTTGGCATGAACATTTCGTGTGCTTAGCAGCATCAGCAACAACAGCAGCAGCAGTAAAGACGGCAGCGATGGCGGCAGCAACAGCAGCCACAGCTGCAATTAAAAACCTTTATACAGATAAATCAATTATTGAGTGCTGCTTATTTAATTCAGATGTTTTCTTCTCGTTTCTGTTGAATTGCGGTTTACTGACTGGGATTGGTTTGCATTTGGGTGCCTCATTTTGTTTCTCTTCAGAAAATGAAGAAAAAGAGATAAATGCATTTCGTTATTGCTGTTTTATTCCATGCTCAATCTCATGGCTTGCATCTCTTCGCGCAACACACGAACACGTGTGAGCCGAGCACATACACAGTCGAATGAAAATTGGTAAACAAGATTTCATTTTTCTCTCTCGGTTTCGATCATTTGTATGTACACACAAAGGCGTGCGTGAAATGAAGTTCGTTTCATCGTAAATCATTTCGATATTTTTTTTTTTATTTCGGTTTCAACATCACACGAACACACGACGATGTGCCAGTCGCCGAAGAGAAACAAATGAAAAAAACGCAGTCCGCGCGAACAAAGTGAAAAAAAGACAATTTATGTGTCGTTATGCAGCCTTACTAAGTACAAAAGGCATGCAGAAAAAAACACACACACACATTTCGAGGCGTCGATGGTGTTGTTCGCAGTTATTTTGTTTCTGAATTCATCCGCTTGCAGTTTGTGGGCACACATTTTGTTCATGTGATAATCAATGTTTGTATCCTTCATCACATTCCACGACACAATCATCCATCGTGTGTTTTATTAACAGATTAAGAGAAAAAACAAAAAGAAAACAACACAAGCCCAAAACTGAAGATGGAAAATTCACGTTGACTACACCAAATTGTTCTTTTGTGTGCAAATTGCTTTGTTCCCTTCGTCTTAAAAATTCTAACTCAATTGTGTGTGTGTGTTGTGAGGCGTTGTTGGCATTTTGTTCGCGGAATAAACAATCAGTCGACGAGGTGTGGAAATTATAATGATAATTACGATTGGGGTTTAGTGCAGAAATTTTAAGTGTTTGATGTTAGTTGTGGCATTTTGATACTCCATTCAGGTGTACGCAAAGTGCATAACAAATTGGCGGCAGCTTGGGCAGCCAACAACCCGTTCAGACACAATTTACATTGGAACAAGAGGAAGGAACATGTTCGGTTGTACGCACGAAAAAAAAAAACATTTCACGTGCAGTCTTTTACTGTCTTTTGACACGACCACTTTGAATTTTTATCATTTTGTTTTTGTGTTCATTAGTTTTGAGTTGTACGAAATGAAACACCAATCCATATCGAATGCGATATGATCCGAAGAAAATGTATAGTCTCACCTGAGGAGAGAGAAATCTAACAAATTGTATCATTTTTTATTTATTATTTCAAACAGAATCATACCGAAAAACACAAACGAAATAGAAAAACGAGTTACAGAAATGTGCTTTCAAGTCTAACAAGGCTCAACATCTAAGTGCTTGCATAAATCGGCGATATAAAAATCAACCTAGTTATTTCAGTGAAATGTAGCTAATCTAGTTTTTTTCATATATTCCTTATGACAACGACGACGACAACAACATCGCGTATGATTGCAGTAGCACTTGCACAAAATCATTGAAGTTAATGAGTTGCAGTGAGACTTGATAAAAATCAATAGGAAAAAAAACACACGCACATTTATTGAAATTGAAAATTACTCGCGGAAAAGATAGAAAAAAAAATCCGTTTAAATGATTCCGTGCGTAAGTCTAACGGAGACCAGTGTCTTGTATAATATGAAAGAGCGCATTAAAGATATGCGTGTCTTTGGGTGTCGCTTGAATTTCTGGAATCACAGCATTTCAACGGCTGGTGCACTCCATACGAAAGGTTTGCGATTTAAATTCTTTTTTTTTCTTTGCTTTAGTTCTTTTTCTTTTCGTTGAAATGAAATTGATTTTAGTTTTTTTCGTTCCAATTCGTTATAATTTCGTCTGGTTAATAAATCAAACATTTTCTCATTTGTTATCAACATGCCAAGATGTGGTTACCACAATGTAACGGATGGTGACAGTATTTTGGTTCTTTGGATATCGGTTCATTGCCTGTGGCCTTAGTCCTTAATTATTTGGACCCGTCAAAGCTAATAGGGTTATAATGATAGTGAATCGTTGAGATTACGACATAAATCCATCGAACAAACACACACACACACACGGCGAACCGTTTAAAGTCGCTTCAAATTTCGCATGTGAATGGTTCCGTGTGTCAAAAGTGGCCGCATATCCAATTCAACCAGTGGCATTGTTGCTATTGTGCTAATGAAACTAATTTATTGTGGTCATAAAAACCACATCTACCGTCTAACGCTATCTCAAGTGAAACATGCATGAACCGCAACATTTAATTGGGCATTTGAACCCAGATGAAAACAGGAAAACCCTACCCAAAATTTAACCTGAACCAATTTTCTAATCTACGACGTCGGAGAGCATAAACAAAAATCGATTGCGAAACATTTGCAAAATGTTAAAATACTGTTAATTTTTCAGTAGCAACAACGCAAATGGATTCGGGGCGGCCAGAAAGTGCTTTCAAACTAAACGATGCTATGTGAAGAACGATAGTTTACGGCGCGAGCCGACACAAATATTTTGTCTTCGATGCCATACAGACGGTGTGTTTCCATTCCATTTGCAGTCGAGTTAGATGATTACATAATGCAAAGAGTCGTCTCTATGTTAATGTGCATTTTGAGAGTGAGAGAGAGATAGAAAGAGAGAGAGAGAGAGTGAGGGTGAGAGTGAGACAGGTTTTTGTGCCTGATAATGCCGTCAAAATAACAACAACGAGAGAAAAAAAAACACCTAATGGCAATAATAATGGAGCAAAAGTGTGCATTAATATTGCGCATGCAGTGAATATTTTTTCGGTGTATGAAGACAAATAGAAAAAAAACATCATAATTGATCACATTAAATATTGCGGTTTTTGCGTCTTCCTCAAGTAACAATCGATGATCGGCGGCAAAGTGGTTTTGATTTTTTTCCCTCTTCTTCTTCTTCTTCTTCTTCTTCTGTAGGTCGTTTGATTGATTGGCACGGTATGCAATCGATCCGAAGAATTGCTTCCATAAATTCATAGTCCACAATTTTCAGTTGCTTCTTAACGCAAAACAGAGAGAGAAACAAGAAAAAAAATGAATGTTTTGAGTTGTTCAAATAATTAAGCAATCTGCAGTTTGATGATTTTAACGGTATATTTATATGGAATGGTGTATTAGAAAAAAAATTCGTCAATGGTATGTGAAGGCCGTCACTGATTGACTCGCGTTATTCTCTCACGAGCGAATGAATGGATTAAGGTGAAAATCCGCCACACAGCAGACACATAAAAAGCAGCAACAACAACAAAAGGCCTAAGCGCCGGAGTAGGTTGCGCAATTGGCGCGATGAGTGGCATCCGAAGAATGGTCAATTTCATGAAATTATTTCGGTGTGATGATTTGTTCGACAGACTGAGAAAAAAAGCCTATTTAAATTGACATGTAATTTCGGATTCTCATTCAAATATGTATGTATCCAATTATATTCCGAAGCTTCAATTTCAATACATTCACAACTGGTTTCCACATCGTTTGGAAATCATCTAGCGCTTCGACATTTTATTGATGTCCAATTCAATTGAAATCTAGCGAACTGAATCGAAGTGCAAGTTACAATGTGTTTCTTCTTCTTCCTTCTTCTTCTTCTTCTTCAGATTCATCTGTTATTGTTTGTTTGTGCTGTGTTGTGATCTTGTGAGATGATAAGTATTGTTGGTACAAGCTCGGCTAAATTAAAATCATAGTAGCGCACAAACAAACGTGTATTTAACCATCATCGTGTTCACAAAACGGCTCTTGGTTCGATTCGGCTCCGCTCGAGTTTTCGTTCTTTCGTGCTCCAATCAAATAATAAATTACTTTATCGGCTGCAGAGACGAAATGCACGATTTATAGAAACAAGAAATATCGAACGGAAACGTGATGGTCATAAAGTCATTGAATCATAGCTATTATGCAGCGAACGAAATCAATTTTCATCATATTGCAATGGAGTTGGTAATACAGTCGACGCTCCAAATTATATAGCTTGGATGTTTTCATGGAAATATAGACGAAACACACACCGACCCGAGAGACAGAGAGAATCATTCAATTCCAATTTGAGCGTTAGCGAGCGAGTGCACCAACACACAGCAGCATCAATTGTGAAATTGAAAATTGTGATTTTTTGTTTTGTTTTCAAACCATCGACAAAGAATTCTATCGGTCGCAGCAACGCTAAGGGAAAAGAATGATGCGAATTAAACGTTGAGTAAAGAAAGAAAAAAAAAACAACGGAAAACAACGAAAAACAATTTAAAAATCGGTGCTCAGCGGACGACGAAAAAGCTCATGTTCAACGACATACACACACACATACACTCATATATATGTATATATATGTAGGTCTCGTTGAACGGAAAACATAATAGATTCTCGTGCGATCACAAATGCACGCTTCATGTTTGAAAAAAGAAAGAGAGAGAAGAAGCGATCCCAAGCACACGTAGTCGCAGTTCGTTTCAAAGCCACATTTAAATTTTTTGTTTCATATTTACCAAGTGTACAACGTACTTGTTCGCAAAGACGATTCGATTGCGCGTTGTTTATACCATGTCATGGCACATAGGCATAGTACACACAGTATGTACGCAATTGCTTCCATGTATTCGTTGCATGAAAGTATAAATATTAGTTGAATGTGTAATGGAATAAATAAAAAAAGAAAACGTTTTTGTGGTTCTGTGTTGTTGTTCGGTGTGCTGCTTTTGTTGTTGCTGTTATTCCTTGATATTTCTTCGTCGACGGTTCGTTCATTGTTAACGATGTTGTTGTGCTGTTTTTGCTATTTACAGTACAATTTCATTGTTACGATTTTACCGTAGACGCTGAAAGATCATCGAGTGTGCTGAACATGAAGACCGAAGACGTTTTCATAATAACAAATAGACAGACTCACGGTGTGGTTGAAGAGAGTGAGTGGAGCGAGCGAGCGAGTGAACGAGTGAGCATGTGAGTGAGTGAGTTATATCGTGGGCCTTCAATTCGGTACGAAAAATCAGTTATTTTTCAGCGTTGGAAGCGAATGGTGTGGTTTTACAAACGCTCGTTAAAGAAAAAAAACAAGAAACAACAGCAATTTAGTGCATTTATTTCGTCTTTTGTTTTATTTATTTCTTTCTTTCTGTTTTGAATGATACTGAAGAAGTAAGCCGAAAATTTCCATTTGAAATGGATTCGCGACTCCATTTTGCGATCATTGATGATCATTAGCGTACGGTTTTGTGTGTGAGCCAATTGATTACTATCGGGTGGTCGTTTTCCATATAAATTGAATATACGACGACGACGACCCAAATTTCAGTCTGTGTGTGGCAGCGTCAAAACAAAAGAATTCATGAAACAATCACGGAAAAACTCTGACAACGAGGTACGAAACATCGTCCAAAATGTTGAACATACAGTTCATACAGTTTAAGTTCATATTCTCTCGATAATTTGTGGTCAATTATGCAATTGAAGTCGAGCTAGTGTTTTCGAAAATCGGTTGTGTTGTTTTATTTTGGGGAAAATTATAAAGAAATGTTTGCCAGAAATGACCAGAAAAAAAAATATTCGAGACATAAATAAAGTGTATTCGAATCGAATGTGTTTGCGTGTTTTGTGAATTACAACGTCTGTATTGACGTGAATTCGTGGTTTTGTGCTTTTCATCGGCGGCTTAACATGAATTTTTTTTAAATAAAAATGTTTTTCATTCAGGTCAATGAGTGTATTGTTGAATGAATGAAGAAAAAAAAGAAGTGAGACAGAGACAGAGTGAGAAAAAAATAGACAGAGAAAACCGAGCAAGCTACCAAACAAACCTATATACACACTTTGATTCACTTTCATTTTGTATGCGAGCAAAAATAAACACACACATACGCATGGCTCTTGATGGCTGCGTGTGAGCCTGTGTGCGATATTCAATGATGATAGTTTTTTTTCGCTTGTTGCTTCAACAGCGTACACTTGCCACAAATGCGACCGATTCGAATGGCAACACAAGAACAACATGAAGTAAGAGTGAGATGGAGAGAGACGAAAAAAACAACGTTTGAAATACTCAAGTGTAAATGCATGGAATTGAACAAAACAGAAAAAAAAACAAGAGGTTAAACTGAACCACAGTGCGATGTGCCTAAAGTGAATTCAATTCAACTGACGGCACAAATGGACCATCACCGAGTGAATGAACGTGTACATATTCTGAAATATCCAATTATTCGATCAACTAGAGTGTCTGCTCCGTTGGACAATTCGTTTGTGCAGCAAACACATTGTTTTTGCACACATACACCCCAGCATACTGTGCAACATAGACACAATATTTCGTCTTTGATAATTGCCGTTGAATCAATGTCATTTGGACGAAATAGAAAAAAAAGCCTCCAAAAAACGGTGTGTGCATGGAACGTAATAAGTTGCCAACAAATCCAGTAGAATAGTGGACATTTGATAGTTGTTCAATTCAAAAGCGACTACGGCTTTATTTACCGTCAAAATCATTCACTTTGACCGATTCATGTACACCATTCACTGTGCGTTAATTGACAGAATTCCGCCTCCGATTGTAATTGTGTGAATTCTCTATTCATGATGTTGTTGCGTTGTTGTTTTTTTTCTCTTGCGTCTCTCTTTTATTTGCGCATCGAATGAGTGAGTTTTGCGTTCACGTGGAATAAATGATGATTGCAAATACCTTGTTCAACGATGAAAAACGGCGGCGACTGAATCAGAGTGTGTGTGTGTGTGTGTGTGTGTGCGTTTTTTTCTGCATTCGCTCGACTTTTCTGGCTTTGGTGTGTATCTCATGAAAGTTTGAATAAATTTTTATTGAAACCGCAATCAGTGGTAAAAATGCTTGCCAAAATGACAAAACCGTGGAAAAAGTGTACGTGTGTTTTTATTGATGAGCTTGCGGTTGGGAAAGAAAGCAACAATATGCAGAGCCATTGTGCAAAACCATAAAAATATAATTGCCATTTAAATGTGGAGTAAGGCTCGTCGCAGAATTTTCCTTCTTCTTCTTCTTCTTCTTCTTTCTTCTTCTCTGGCATAACATCAACAGCAACACAATTTTCTCTTTGTGTTACTACACATTCTGAGCGAATGACAATTAAGTGCAGAAGAGAAAAAAAAACACAAACGAATGTATAACGGCAGCAGAAAATACTCTTTATGATAAATTACGGTGATAAAGTGCATGCTGGTGGTGCTTTAGCTGGCTAAGGGGACGTATCACTTTTTTTTGCATCTCGTCTATAATTTTGTTGCTTAATATGGAAAATTTGCCATTTTAATTTGTACCCGTTCCAATTTTTTTTTATCTCGAGCATAAATTGTTGAATAAGCTTTCTTTTTTCTTGCTCTACGCTTTGAATGTTACATTAAATGCTCACCTGATACACACCAAAATTCGAACAAACTTTGAACGAGTCACAGCACAATTTAAATAGTATAACAATGCGTTCATTCAGTTCGTCACAATCTATGTGTGTATGTGAGTTCGTTTTTTTCTTGCTCTCACTCGAACGCCCGCTCAAACAAAAAGCCAACGCTCCAAATGAGTGTGAAAAAAGCACTAACACTTTCAACGTTTAATCAAAGTCAGAAAAAAATGCCATTGTACATTTCTACAATGAAATCGTTGTTTTTTTTGCTTCAATCGCTCAAAAACACTGTTGAATGTTATTATACCGTGCCTTCTCTTCTGCCTGTGTGGCATTTTTGTGTGTTGTTGCTGTTATTGCATGGGAAATTTGTAAAACAAACGTTGAACAGCAGAAAAAAAAACACTTTCTTGTTTGCATATCTACTGTGCTGCATCTTTTGTCTAATATAAGCTCAACAACTGGATTTTTCAACCAAATGAGCGAAAAAAAATCAACGCAAGCAATGCTTGTTTGCACAACAGTTTCAATTACAAATCAAGAACAAATTCATAAATATCCATATTTAATGAGATCATCACGCGCCGTGGCCACATTTGACGCGAATATCGCTTTAAATGCCGGCACTTTTCATTTCAGCTGCTGCACACAAAGCACTGGCACATATATACTTTATCGTCAAGTGGATGCTCTTATCGTGCACATCTCGGTTGCTCTTTTTGTTTCTCGTTCGAAATGAATGCGATCCGGTTTTTTTCGATAAAAATTTAGCGAAATATATCGAGCAAGCAACAAATTAAACTAGATTTGTTGTTGTTGTTTTTTGTGTGAAGTACTGGTTTTTTCGCTCGTTATGATGTGTCGTTTGTAAAATCGATTGCGACGTATTTGGCTTTGATTGTATCGCCACTTGGACGCGGCAATGACTCAAAGCGACAACGTGTCTGCAAACCATTTTTTCAAGTAAATCAAGTGGTCATTTTCAGTGTGTGTACAATTGTTGCAGTGCTCGCATTCGGTCGCATTCGGTCGCATTTTATTTATTGATCACCATTCAATTATCCACGACCAAAAGTTGAACGCATGCATTATCTGAATGCGGAATTTCGAAAATAGCAGCCAAACATCGTTAAAATGTGTAATTTGTTGATACAGAAAACATTCAGATTTTAATGAAAATCCACTCTCAATTGTGGCCAATTTAAAAGGAAAAATTGCATGTATTTGGAATTAGAATTAATTTAATGCAATAATTTTGATTGGGTTTCTTTCTCGCTAAAACAGGTAGAAATATGCAATTGATTTAATGGTTTCCGTAGTCGATCTAGATTTACAGGTGAATAAAAAGAAACATACACACACACACACACCGCTCAAACCAATCAACCCGTGTAGAGAAAAAAAAACAAAAACCATTCCGCACCATCACACACACAATGTCCATTTTGATTGCGCCGCGTTAATTAATTACTACGTTGAACGCGTTTTTGGCATTTAAGAAAAAACCTATCATTCCATGCCTCTTAATTACACACATGATTTGTAATCTATACAAATAAGATTAAATTCTACAGTTTTTGGTTCGATTCAATCAATTAGCCGGTTGATATGTGGATGGCTTGCTCATGCAAAGCAACTTGTGCCGAAGCTTTGCACCTGCAGTATTTATGAGTTTGTAATGTTATCATGCTATTAGCAGGTGGCCACTTTGAATGGAAACATATGTTTTCGTTGTCAATATATGTAATTTAAAATTCAATTCGCATAGGCGATTCTCTCACCACAGGGAGAGCAAAAAATGCGCAATTCTCGGGATATGTGGATGTGCGATGGAGAAAGAGATAAAGAGATTTTGGAATTTCAAGCAAATCACATAGGAATTGCTGTTAAAAATGTTAATCATTGGATACGATTCCAATTAAATAATCACTAATCTCTTGGACCTGTCACTTTTCCTCGTCAGCTCTCATATCGGCTTCGTCGAAATCAACGTTAGATGCAAACAGTGCGATATAATTAATGTTTCGGTCATTTTACAACATGTGTTGAATAATATGTGTTATCTTCGATGTCATTCATACCAACCCAATGAAATTAATCGTGTTCAACAAGTGAACAAATATCAAGGGATTGAAATAAAGCGAGGATAATCTTGATAATGCGTTTCTTTTTCTCTCTTCAACTTTGTTTCGGTTTATGACGTTGATTTTACGTGTTCAAACTACCTTTGAAAATACAATAACCGGCAGTGTCATTGTTTTTTTTCTCTTTCTATTTATATCTTTGTTCCCTCTTATGACATACGGGTGATTTCCATTAAAAGGCTCACCACGAAGTCAAAAAGCGACGTCTTTTTCTTCGCTTAAAATGTACCGCGGATCATAGTGCGCGCATTTGAATTTTAATGACGATGACTCGACACTGTTGAACCAATAAAAATCATATGATGCATTTGGACACGAAACACAAGATAACGAAACAAAAATAGTCGTTTACAACCCGACTCTAGTATCCAATACAAAGTCTCAGCGGTGAGCGATGTGCTGTGTTGATGACCATTGTGGCACTCAAAAAAATCGACACACTTATCACTCGACTTTGTCTCAGTCATCTCGCTACTGCACATATATATATATATGTATCCACGAAATTGACTGACTGAACGAGGAAAAAAAAATACACGGAATGATTACGATAAAATAATAATTTTCTCTCTTTTATTCACTCGTTTCGGTCATTTTAGTTGCTCCATCTCTCGCTCTCTGTCCAGATTTAAGAGCGACAGACAGTGAGACTAACAAAATAATCGTTGTACGTTTTTACGATCGAATTATGAGAATGAACGTGATCCAGATGAATCGTATTTTCATGTCGTTATTATTAATACATTCGATTTTGGTATCTTTCTTCGTTTTATGGCTTTAATTTATTTTCCGTATTTTCTGTTTCAATGCTGTGGCTGCGGCTGCTGTTATTGTTGCCTGCAACAATTTAATGTGCCGTACATTTTTCTTGTTTCTCTCTTTGTCTCTCTGTATGTATTTCGGTTTGACTCTTGATTCTCTGTATTTTATTTGTATTTCGATCATTTTGTACGAACAGAAAAAAAAACGTTGATGCTTTCTCCACGGATAAGTACAACAACGGAGAGAGAGAGAGAGAAAAGAAGATTTGTAATTTGTGGCATTTAAGCGGAATCGATTTATATCCGACGATAAGAATGTAATTCGTGCTAGATTTGCTTTTTTTACGATCGTGTACGGGATTCGGAGAAAATGTTAATTGAATTGTTATTCGACACCGATACAGTGAATCACCTAGTCAACTTTTCTAAATGTTTTATGATGATTTTTCTTCGTATTTATTGCTGCTTGAAGATTGCTACCTGTGATTTATGGTGAAATTAATGACAAAATGGGAGTTGCACACAATTACATGAATGCACTGACGCTGCTATTCGAGCTGCCTCATGCCTTGCCAATTTCATCAAATTATACATCATTAAACAGTGTATAACAAACATTGTGCACTCGAATTGAATGCAAAGAAATTGGAATCGTTTGATTCAAACGGTTTGAAGGCTATTTTGGAGGGAAAAACAAATTAAAAATTGGAACAAATACACACCAAAAAGTGATCACACTCGTTATCGTTTCGCCAGCGCGTATTAACGATTGTTTGACGTGGTCATTTGTGAATGCACTCATGTGTTAAGTTTCCAACTGATTATTTGCCAAAGACACAAGGCAAGGCGAATGGCAAAAAAGGCATGATTTCAAGACCAAATTGTATGAAGCGGTGATTAGCTGGCTGTGTGATTTTTTTTCGACTGCTCTTGCTCCCATACGTTTGCACGTTCTTTTGCCTCGTTTTCGTTTAGCAACATTTTTATTCCATTGCATTCTTTAATTGGGTAGGTTAATCAAAACTCGGTGTCTTTTCCTTCGAACTCATTCTTTTCGCTCGAAACACTTTTCGTTCTCTTTGCATGGACTTGTTTTCTCGCTCTCTTTTGGTTGTGCGGATTTTTTGGTGTGGCAAGGCCGAAAAAAAGCAAAAAAAAAAATAATCTCACTTGGGTTGCAACCTCAAATGGGCTGCGATATTATTATTATATTTATGATGTATTAGCGGACATTAAGCAGAACATAAATATGCGTTAAAAACTGATTAAGATCTGTATCAGTCGTCGACTCAGCGGCCAACAACACTGGCTCACATCGTAAAGAAAAACTATTTCCATAATTTGTTTGATACATTTATTGGTGTGAGTGCTGGTTGAGTGAATCTCTTTTGGGTGAATAAAACCACTTTGGGCTACGGTTAATTTCTTCGCTTAATAAACGCATTCACGGAGAAAATATGACGTGTGCTAATTATGGCGTATCATCGGGCGTCGGTTCCCTTCACACTCATTTTTCAGTTTGCTCGCTTTTCGAAAATGAGAAACAACGAGAAAAAAATGCGTGGTGTGGTTTTTTCTCACACCAACAATATCAAATGCCTGACACTCATTTCGATAATTCATGTCGACTTTTACATGGACAATTAAATTGTTCACCGTTTCTTTGTGGTCATTTTGAGGCCGATGTATTGAACGGTCATTTTGTTCCGACGCATTAAGTTTCAAAGCGATACGTATTCGAATTAGTCAACCTTTTTCCGACCGTTTCTCTCTCTCTCTCCCTCTCTCGCTCGCTGCGTTTAAATCGAAAATTTACATGTGTAATGCAAGCGATTGAAATCGGGCCATCGAAAACAATGGACGCATGGCAAAACAGTCTTTTGTCTTTTACAAAATCTCTCTCTCTCTCTCTCCTTGACTGGTTTGAATCGATTTGTCACTTGAATTCGCCGAACAAAATGATTACAATTGCGAGTGAATAGTATTTAAAGCCGATTAAAGCCGTTCATTCGTCGGTGGTCTGCATTTTCACAGCCATTTTGGTCAAAATGATGTGTGTTTTTAAGCGGAAATCTGCGATAAGCCGAGCCGACAATGACATTCGCTTTATCTTCATGTTGATGTGTTGTTTTTTGTTCCTCTGTTCAAAGGAAACTCACGCAGTTTTGATTGTTTATGTATTTTTGAAAGCGACTGCCGGCGGCTATACTCAAAGATCAATCGCACATCCTATTACTCATCAAGCGAACTGTGTTTATTGAGGATCACGATCCGCGTTGGTTCGCCTCATTCTCTCTCTCTCTCTCTCACTGTGTGTTTCCAGTTATCCATTTATATTCTTAATTTATTCAATATATGTGATCGTAACTTAAGATCAACAGATAACATCGATCTACAGCTACTTCCGATGCATCGAGTATTTTCGATCGTGTATGAAATTCCATTGTGATGATTCCCAATGCGCAATATGAATACTAATTTTTGATTGTTACATGAGATTAAAAAATGATTTGTGTGCGTTCATTCCATCCACCAGCATTCCTTACTAATTGAAATTATTCTTTTTCTCTCTTTTTTTCGCATCAGGAACAGGAAATTCTCCAGCGCAAAGTTCAACGCGAAGTATAAGTCCAAACTCGACTTCGCCGGGACAATTTATACATCAGCAATTACAGAAGAGTGCAACAACAGCCAGTTTGGCTGGAAGTTTGACAACCATTTTATCGCCGCAACAGACGGTATGTATGCTATTTTCTTGCCTTTTTTACGTTTTATTTGAACAGTTGGGTCGCAATTTGCAATGAACACACTAAATGAAAACGCAGTTGACTTTCGTTCGCAGGTAGAAACAAATCGCCAAAAACTGCCTCTTCTTTGTCTGTCTCTCTAAGTCCTTTCGAATTCTATTGTTGCGTCGTGTGTTTTCGTTTGTTTTCTCGTGTTAAAAATTGTTGAATAAGAACGACGATCAATGCCAAAAAAAAAACCGAAAAAGATACAGAGAAAAAAAAATGAGAACCAAAATTGTGCATCGATGTTAACAAACTGATTTCGAATCTGGTATGGGAATATTTTCATACGTCCACCTCAAACTTCAATAAATAACAAAATTCTCGCATAATTTATTAACGAATCGGTCGCGTCAAAAGGAACATTGGTTTGTTGTTATTCTTTCGTTCCATTTCGATTTTCGTTTCTCGTCGCTCGTCTCCTCCCGGGCTAAGAGAGTGAGAGAAAATAGCACAGCAGCAGCGGCAAGCAAATAACGACACGACACATTAAATGCGATCACATAGAGGACTATCTCACGTTTTTTTCCCTCTCTATCTCTCTCTTGCTTCTAAATATCGTTTGTTTTTGTGGGTCTGTGTATTTTATTTGTCCGGAGTGAATCGTACACACAGGTTCTTTTATTAATTTATATTCCAACCTTTTGCCGAACCATTTTCATTCACCATTTTTATTTCGACTGCGCTCGATCTCTTCTATTTATATATAAAGTAAACGTTTGCTCAGTAAAAAGAATATGCTTACTCAATAAAACAAAGAACTTCAACCCAAAGCAATCGTTCTGTTGGCCAATTTTTCTTCGTTCGTTTGATCGGCGAAGGCGTTTAAGAAGGAATTTTGGAGAGAGAAAGAAAAAAATGTTACATATTTCAGTTTAATATATCGTATATATATGATCTGCGTCGTCTTCATCGTCGTTGTTCACCAACATCGTTTAATTTACGTCTTTATTGATGATGAGAATCGGCCTCGCTCTCGGTCTCATTGTTTCTTTTTTTGTGTGTCGTACCTGCATCTACTGTTCATAATTTTGTGTGTTTTTTTGTTTTGTTTTATGCATTTTCATTTAATGTACACCCCATAATTAATCTAATATGTTTCTTCTTTTCGATTGTCCGCTCGGCTCCTCGGTATGCGCGCGCACTCATGCACATTTTTGGTGTGTTGTTGTTGTATTTGGTCTTCGTTTTGGAATGCATTGTATTTGACCATTATGCAGTCATCCGTAACAACATTCAAAACGCCCATCACAAACGGAAGTGGTAACCACGGTGGTATCAGTGAATCATCAAATATGCCAGGCGGTACAGCAACTCCAGGAACGCCAAACTCAAAGTCAAAGGTTTGTTCTCCTTGAACCATCTTCTCCTTTTTTTCGTTCATAAATGACGGAAAAGTTGAAGTTTTTTTGTTTCATCTACTAAGTTCTTGTCTCATCCATAAGATGTTATCTTGACTCTTTTATGATCCGAGAGAGAGAGAGAGAGAGAGAGAGAGCAAAAAAAACATTTCGATGGCGCAACAAAATATGAACAGTTGATTTTGTGGGGATTGAACGGATATGCCCAAGGGATTTCTTTTACTCAATCATGAAAAAAAAATGTTATGAAAAATTACTGTGATATTCATTCGATAGCAATATCGATAAACGTTCCCATCAGTATATTTCAACCGATTCTGAGTTCAGTATTGCATCCGACTTTAAATCACATCACAAACAGAAGAAAAATCAATATTGATTCATTTGGTATTGGCTCTCGATGCCACTAAAAGTGATCAAATACGGTTTATTTTCGTCAAACAAACTTTTTTGCCTTATCTTTATTACCAATCTTTGAACACTTGTTACACACTCTGGGCAATCAATGGAATCGGACGAACCGAAGTTCTTTTTATTATTTTTTATTGATTCAAATCAATACCACGAGTATTGGTTTCTCGTCGAATCGATCATAGAACATGTCATTCAACTTGATTAATATATGGGATTGTATTCGGTTTCGGTTACTAAGCACTTCTTAATGATGTAATTCGAATCGCTTACCTTCAACTTGGACCAAAGCAAAGCGAAAACTTTTCCAATTTATTTTTTCTCTTTCATTTCGATTTTGACGTCAAGTGTTTGGGCTTTTCGAATCAATGAAAACGGTCTGTCTGATGTAATGTGTACAATTGTTTGACGTTGAAGGTAAAAATTGATTAATGATGATCTGTTAAATAGGTATTTCAACTTCGGGCCTCACTATCAATATACCAATCTTAATGCAAATCGAATTGGTTTAATTAGAGCGCATTTCAAACCATACACACTCACACTCATTTTCCATTCAGAAACAGTATTTGTGACTAACGGTAAAATAAAATGATTGATTCATTTTCAGGACTCTGCACAGCATGTACGAATCGTTGTTGCTTTGTATCCATTCAAAGCCATCGAAGGCGGTGATCTGTCATTAGAAAAGGTACGTTTTTTTCTTTCGTTTCTTGTCTTTTTTTCTGTTGGTATTTCGTCAACTGCTGCTGCATCACGTTATTTAAATGACTTTTGTGTGTTTGTTTATAGAACGCCGAATATGAAATCATCGACGATTCCCAAGAGCATTGGTGGAAGGTTAAAGATCAACACGGCAACATTGGATATATACCCAGCAATTATGTGAAACCAAAAGAAACACTCGGCTTAGATAAATACGAGTAAGTGTTCTATTTCTGTTTCGACTCAATGTATTTCTTATGTGTGTTTTCTCCATTCAAAATGTTTTGATATTAATATTTTGTTGAATCGTCGCATTGCAGATGGTATGTAGGTGATATGTCGCGTCAGCGTGCCGAATCGTTACTCAAACAAGGTGATAAAGAAGGTTGTTTCGTTGTAAGAAAATCGTCGACAAAAGGTCTATACACCCTGTCACTTCATACCAAAGTGTAAGTTTGCTATTCCACAAGGCGGCATATTTTGCATTCGAATGTAATATAATCGATGTTTGTTTTTTGTCTCTCTCCTCCAGCCCTCAATCACATGTCAAACATTATCACATTAAACAAAATAGCAGAAATGAGTATTACTTGTCAGAAAAGCACTGTTGCGAAACCATACCCGATTTGATAAATTATCATCGTCACAATTCCGGTGGATTGGCATGTCGCTTGAAGTCATCGCCCTGTGATCGGCCAGTACCACCGACAGCCGGTCTGTCGCATGACAAATGGGAAATTCATCCATCTGAATTAATGCTACTGGAGGAGCTTGGCTCCGGCCAATTCGGTGTTGTACGGCGTGGCAAGTGGCGCGGTTCCATCGATACTGCCGTTAAAATGATGAAAGGCGGTACCATGTCCGAAGATGATTTTATTGAGGAAGCCAAAGTGATGACGTAAGTTTTCAAATGAAATGACGATTTTTTTTGCTAATTCAATTACTTTGAGTTGCATTATAAATGGAAAACGATTCATTTGCTAACATCATTTTCCTTCGTTTACCTTTTACAGTAAGCTACAGCATCCGAATCTAGTGCAGCTATATGGTGTTTGCTCAAAACATCGACCAATTTACATCGTAACGGAATACATGAAACATGGATCTCTCCTAAATTACCTCAGACGGCATGAGACGTCGTTGATTGGCAATATGGGACTTTTGTTGGATATGTGCATACAGGTACAGACGCTAGCTTTTACATCACATTCTGGCTTATTTATTCAGGATGATTTACCTTTTTTATTTCAAAGTAAGATTTCATTTTCAAAAGAATCAAATCTAACGAATTTTCCATTTTTCATTAGGTCTGCAAAGGAATGTCATACTTGGAGCGACACAACTATATCCATCGTGATTTAGCAGCCAGAAATTGTTTAGTCGGTTCAGAAAACACAGTAAAGGTGGCCGATTTTGGGCTGGCTCGTTATGTTCTTGATGATCAATATACAAGCAGCGGCGGAACCAAGTTTCCAATCAAATGGGCACCACCAGAAGTTTTGAACTACACACGATTCTCGTCGAAGAGTGATGTTTGGGCATACGGTAAGTGTGAGAAAATGGATTTTTCATCCTTTAGAAATAATTTTTCTTGAAAAATTGAAATCGAATGTTTCCCAAAAATGGACCGAAACTAAAACATTCTCACTCTTTTAATGTAGGTGTTTTGATGTGGGAGGTGTTCACATGCGGAAAAATGCCATACGGTCGACTCAAGAATACTGAGGTGGTCGAACGCGTGCAACGTGGCATCATTTTGGAGCGTCCAAAAGCTTGCGCTAAAGAAATCTATGAGGTAAGTTTTTTTTTGGATGCAAATTTTCCACTTGAAGTGTACAATGTGCGTTGCACATAACTCAAGAGATGACAACAGTGAACTTATATTCGCCGATTCTCCTAAAAAGCCACTTCTACCATATGAAAAATTCACTGAATCTAATCCGAATGATTTTTTTCTCTCCTAGGTGATGAAGAAGTGCTGGGCACATCATCCTGAAGATCGACCAAGCTTCCGCAATTTGAAGGATCAACTAGCACTGGTTGCTCAAGGGCTCACGGACTAGGACGAACTGAAACCGTTGTAAGAAGAACGATCGCATAGTCCGCTGAAAAGAGAACGAAATGAGGAAATGATGAATCGCCATTAGAATGGCGGAATAAAACAATAACAATTAGTATGGAAAAAAAAGAGACAAAAAACACAACTTCATAATCAATACTAGATAATCAAATTGTGGTATCAATGAAAATATCAGAAAAAAGAACAAAAAATTGTATTATACTATAGTAAACGTGTGCTTTGATAAACAAAAACAAAAACATTTAGATATTCGAGACGATTTATTGCATAAAACTATATCGATATTTGCGGACAAACGGAATTTGTTTCTTTGGAATTAAAAACAAACAAAAAAATAATGATGAAAACAGGAAATGATTTTTGATGTAAAAATATGAAAAATGATTGCGAAATATCAAACTACAAACTTTTCTTCCAGTTTTTTTGACACGAGAACTTTCCATTAAAAGACGATAATCTTGTTGTGAATAATTTCTTTGGAAACTACAAAACAAAAACAAACAAACAGTGACAAATTTATGGCGTTTTTGTAGTGAATTTTTTTAATCATCGACTCCAATTTTTTACCACCATTTTTACATTGACAAACAACTAAAATAAAATATTCAAAAAACGAAAATATTCAAAGGATATTTTGTAGTGAAAACATATTTTTCCTGTCAAATTCGATTGCGCTTTTCATTGGCAAGGAGTGTTCCAAAACAAAACAAGTGAATCCATGCCTAGCCCCATTTTAAAGTAGAAATGTTCTTTTTTTTTTAGTTTAGATAATAGCGAATTAGAAATAAATGGCAAATCGGTGCAACTCAAGCAAGCCAAATTTAAAAGTCATGCATAGTTAATGGAAATATATAATTTAAGCGAATAGAAGCACTTGAGCGAAGCCGAAATTTCAAATTAAAACCAGCAGCCGTTCATCGTAACACACATAAAATGCTAACCCAATTTAGATATTAACCATGAACATATTATTCTACTAGCGTTTTAATCATATACACAACAAGAAAAAGAAGAACAAGAGAAAAATCTAAGATCAAATTTGGAAAAAATGATGCAAATTCAACACAACTTTTTTTGAAATTAAGAAGCCAACAAACTAACCGAAAATTAAAAAAAAAACAATGCAAATGCTGAATTGATTTATTAACAAAATAAATAATGTGATTTAATATTTTAAGATTGAATTCGAATCCTTTTCAGCCTGAATTCTGTATGATTTACTTACGTATGATAATTCATGTAATACAATATTGATTAAATGAACAGAAAAATTCATTAAATTCGTTGCGTTTGTTTTCATTTTTTTGGAATTTCAGTTTTCCCCCTTTTATTCAACTTGAATTGGTTCGTCTCCCCACCGATTTTGCTTTGATTACATAGTATATTGAATGAATGATTGGACAATTCCAGTTTTTTGTATTTTTTTTTTTAAATTTAAATTCTTGAACAATGAACTCTAAAGTTGAATTTTTTTCGTTTAAATTTCAGTCGTTTATTTATAATAAGTTGTATGCTTTGCTTTATTTAAATTTTAAATACACTCAATTGAGAAAAAGGAATATTTTCATTTGAAAGCACTGTCTTAACAGGAATCGATTGAGGCATCTTCAGAAACTGTTTTATTAAGGCTTCATAATCGTAATTCACCGAAAGAAAAAGAATATTTAAAAAAAGAAAAACAAAATAAACGCCGTCACCTAACCAACCGAACCATGTTGAAAAAAGACGTCCGCTTTTCATGAAATAAACCAAAAAAAAAAGAAAAAAAGCAGACGTGCGCGAGCTCGAATTTTTCGACCGGGGCTTTGAATATTCTATTAAAACCAATTAAGGGAACCAACGAAAAAGCACCTCCGTCGCGCACGTCTGTCCCAAAGTGTCTCAATCAATTCTATCTGCACAATCATTTTTTGTTTGTGTACTCTTACTTTTCTCTGTCGTTTGCTTTTGAAAATAGAGCAATTATATTTGAAAAAATATTGAATTTATGTCTTGTCCAGAAGACAATACTCGAAGTTTCTAAATATATATATATATATATTTCAAAATATCTTAGAATTCACAACAAGCGATATATATTATTATGTATGGTTTTGTTTTCTGTGGCAGAAAAATGTGGTTTTTGTCTTCTATTTGGATTTCTTTTTAAAATCAGTAAACATATTTACGAAATAGACATATACGAAAAAATGCTATGCGAACAACAAATATCTTTGCGAATTAAAACATATTCATTGCGTCTAAGGTGCACCACCTCATTTTTGCCGTAAAAATTTATGATACTTTACAGAGCTCTACCGTTTAAACTGAAAAATAAAAACGAACGCAGAAATAAAAATTAAATTGCTAGAAATTTTTTATAAACAGTGCATTCTCTTTGTTTTTTTTTCTTCTTTCTTTTTATTCGACAGAAAAAGAGCGGACAATTTCAAAGCTCGAGGCATCAATTTATTAATTCCAAACATCACTCATTGTCAGTGCTTTGATCAGTACAGAAGCGTGATCAAATTTTAGAATTTCAAGGGAACGCTCAAAATGACACCAGGAGCTGCCCGAATGCAGTACTCGAGCGATATCCAACTATCGTGTTCCCTAATTTGGTCCATTCGGAACTAAATCAAAACATGTTACAATTTAAATCAATCGAATATATGTTTAACAAAATAGAATTGAATATAGTGCTCAGTCACAATCTCATAGATATAATCTTTTTTTTTCTTCTTTAAGTAAATAATTAAACGTTTTTCTTTATGTTTTCTTCGAAAATTCCCCTATGAATTTTTATCTTTTTTTTTTTTCAAATATTGATCTATCTATACATTCATACTAAATGATCACAATTTTCAGTGCTTTAGTTCAATTTAATAATTCAATTGCAAAATTGCTTCACATCAATAGAGATTCTTCTAATGAAACGATCTTTAAACTGTTTAAAATTCAAAATATCTAAATTTGTTGCTGTTTTGTGTGTGTATCACGTGTATCTCAACCATAGTCTATTTTGAAGGCAGTCCGTTGCCGAGACGCGTGCATACATTATTCATTCGACCGAGCGAAAACTATCGAACGGCTCAATTGAACTTAAAATTAACTATGTCTGAGACAAAATCTTGTGTTCTTCTTTCTTTTATTACATTTCAACATTAATGAATTGGAACGTTATTTTAATGTCTAATGTTTACACTTGATTGAAATGAACGGGAAATTCATAAAAATCTCACAAATGGTAAGTGTTTTTCCGAAATTAAAAAAAAAATCCTTGAAAAAATTCAGACTCGAAACGAACAATTTCAAGCATTGCCCAACTTTTATCACGACTGTATAAATGGCTCACTCGATCTGGCATTAAGAATTGTTATTCTCTACGCAACATTGTATACAGTCCATACAATGATGCTACCTACTACCATCATTCTTCAGGTTATGGTCTTTCGATACGAGTTGTTGCTGCAAATGAAAATGGACGAAATTAAAGCATTTTGGAATTTTGGTTAGTTTCCCGAACATGTAATGAATAAAAAGTCATTTTGTGCTCACCTGCAAATTGCGCACGGTGTCCAAAAGTTTTCGTTTTTCATCCAGCAGCACAAGAATGTCATCTTGAGCCTTCTTCAGGTACGACTTGAGAACATCACTCTCTTGTCGTGCTTTTGATCTGAAAATCAATGAATTATCATGATTTGGTAATAAACAGGGCTATTAACACGTTCAACGTGTCATATTACAACCAGCTGCTACTTACGTATTTGCTTCACTCGACTGTTCGATCAAATTCAATTGCTTCTTCAAACTGTCGTTGTCAATTTTGAGCTGCTGCATGACCAGCTGCAATGATATCAGTTCTCGATCCCTTTCTCGTTTGCTTTTTTCCGTATCCATTGGAATGATAGTGTTTATCTGTGTGCCGTCATTGATTGAATCATAGGGTTGAATTTCAAATATGCCCATCTCATTGCGTTTGACGCGCATGTGTCCAATTTGCAAATTGATTGGAACCGAACCAGGTGACGTGATATTCACTGGCGGTCGATCTTCGATCAGGGTGATTTTAAGGTTTTCCAGCAGAATTTCCATTGGCAACGGTTTCGAAATAATTTCATCCTCGGCTAAATCATTCAAACCAATCACTGTGCTCATCGACAAAGCCAGCGACAAATCTTTACATCGCGCTTCGAGTTTGTGGTTGAACCAACTGCAACAAGAAAAAATGTTTTGAATAAATTGACACAAAGCTATAGGTTTATCCTGGTATACAAGATCAAATCATAAAAAAATTCGATGAAAAAACGAAACTCACCCCAATACTTCTTTTTTATCCTTGACCGTGAATCCATCGGTAATGTCAGGTACTTTGAGTTCATCATCTAAGCGTAAACGAATCGTGGGCGGAGACTCTTGATTAAACTGTGCAATATTCCAAGCACGACAACGTGCTCCGAATTTCGTCTGTAAAAACAATGCCACACACAAATTAATAAAATTGACATCGATCGATTGAAACGGATCCTTGTGATCCGTGGACTGTATTATCAACACATGCAAGATACAACCGAAAACAATATAGAAGCAACAAACATTCGTCAAGTGAAGACAAAATTACAAAATAATGGGTGCAAATAGGAATTTGAGAAAAAGTGTTAGAGAAGGTAAGGCGATTGGCGTGTGATAGAGAGTGTGTAGTGGAAAGCATTCTATTCATTGCTTTCTCTTACATACAGCAGCAGGTTCGAGTTGTTAGTAAAGAAAATTTGCCGAAAAAATCGACTTTTTTTTAAAAATAAATATTATACCAGCCCGACTACGTAACCATTTATAGGATGGAGTTCCAAAACAAACCCCAATAAATGAAGAAAAAAATCAATAAAATTATTATCGCATAAAAAAATCAATTCCCAAAGATAAACAAAGACAAAAACGAAAATGCTACGTTGGGACGAAATGGTCTACATGAACGAAACAAGGATAGGGAAATCTCTATATTGAAACAAATCAAATCTAATGGGAAATAAAACCAAAAAATACAGAATCAACGGCTAAATTGTCCAATGCTAAAGGGAATCTAAGAGAAAATGATAAATGTTAAAAGTAATTCGTATATACCTGGGCTTGTTTCTTTTGATGGGTTGACTGATATTCGAAAAAAAAATTTATGTGTTTTTTTTTGTTTTGTTTGTGGTTAAACAGTACAAAATAATTTCGCAAACACATCAACGAACAAAGAGAAAAAAACATCAAAACAAAAATAGATTTTGTTGTTGGATTGATTTTTTTTTTTTGACATGTTATTGACACCGGTTGTTTTGTTGAAGAGTAGCCAAATCACGCCCAAAACCGAATTGTTTCATTATTGTTATTCGAATTGATTGTGATCGATTTCACAGTTTTTTGCAGTTAATAATTTTGTGGTGAGACATTTTTTTGAGCACATTTAATATGGTTTGATTATATAGTATTTTGCATTAATAACGTCGATAGTAAAGTAGAGAAGAACATGCAAAAAGAGAAAAAAAATAAGATTATATTTGATTGGTTATTATATAGTGTTGCGTTGCAGTTCGTTTGTCCTAACTCCCTTTGTGTGCAATAGACTTGCATTTCAGTTTTCTTTCCAAAGAAAAGAGATCTTTTTCGTATATTATAAGATGCTGAAGAACCGAATCCCAAAGACTTTAATTCCAAAAAAAACCGAGCTCCTTGCTAAAACAGATTACTATGAAACAAGCCACGTAGATTTTCCTTTGAAGCAAATAGCGTTTATCTTCCCTTTCCATCTTAAGATGGCCCAATCTCCAATGTCTTACGACTGAATTATTAAAATGATAGAGAATTACATGGATACTAGAGAAGCGTATCCAGTGTATTTTATACGCTCCAAGCTTTCTGACTAGCTCTTTGCATACCAAAAGGAAGTTAGCTAATTAGGTCGACGAGCTGCAATGCATATTTAACTGTTTTATATGTATATATATATATATTCATAGGTACATAAAGGTAAGAAAAATTTAATGTCCTTAAGTAGAAAGTTCCGGTGATGTTGGTTTATTTATTGATTTATTTCAACACTGGCCACCTGAACTTTATACATGGAGTGCAACAGAAATGAGTTATTGAATATTATGAGATTTGATAGAAAAAAAAACTGAAGCGAAAAATATGTATTCGATGTGCTGTGGCCTAAAAGCATACAAAATCGCATTTCCTGTGAGCTAACCTTGCCACCGTTGCCGCCGTTAAAGTGACGCACTAAAGAGAAACTTTATTCAATAAAATTGATTAAAATGATTCCACGCGAAATCACTTTACAGAGGAACGGCACACAGGTTGAGCGCAATATTTAAACGACAAGGGGCCACACGAGTATAAACATAAACCGAAACAACATTGGTTTTTATTATAATTTCATTTCCAATTCGCACACAATATTTGAGATAACTTTTTCGATTGAAAAAAGTAATATCAAACATACTGAAGCACATAATCGTCGAAAAAGAAAACACAGAAACTGATTGAGTATTTTGTTTTAGTACGAGAAGATTGAAATGACATTTAGATTGATGATAGTTTTGGAATGAGATTCAAATGCTGCGGAAAGTTGTACATTTGAATTTCATCCAAATTCAAACGTAACAAACGTGTTCATAGAATGTTTTACCTGGAATTCATCCCAAGGTATCGCACCGCATTCATCACAAGACACAGCACTGACCTGCACCCGAATCGCTGAAATCGGTCCACGATTTTGTCGAATGATTTCGACCATTGTCAATCGAAAAGTGGCCATTGAAACTAGGTCACGACGCCTCCATGTGCTTGCCTCAGATGGTTCGGATGGTGAAGACATGTTTGTTTTGTAGTCAAGCTCTTCGCACACTTCACTCGCCACTTCAACCGTATTTGCTTTAGCAGCCGTACCGTCCGTATTGAATGGATTCAACCTAAACGAAAAGAAAGACGTGTGAATTTAAACTGTGCATCTGCAAACAGAGTTTCTTGAGTCATACCTGAACATAACGTCCATACAGTCGGCAGTCTTGTCATCAGCAAGTACCATAACATAGTTTTCCGAGTCGGAGCTAATGTCACTTTGGATTGAAATTGTGTCGCTCATATCATCCGACATGTTTGTTTTGAGCGCCGAGTCAATAGATGTCATGAAGCTGGAGAAGCCCTTTTTCATTGAAATTAGACTAGATCCGATGTTCAAACCGGAATCAGTGATGGAATTGCGATTTTTGCCACGTGACACGGGCGTTGTTGAGCTTTGTGGTGTCGATGTACTCGTTGTGTTTGATGATGATGTTCCAACGATTTGAACATTGAAACCATGCGTGTTTGGGCTTGAAGTATATTGAATTGGTTGCGTTTGCTCAAACTGCTGATAAATAGCATCGGGTGCTTCGTTTGTAACTGGAGACGGTGTTTCGATGCTGCCAAATGTGTTGGTATTCTGATGATTCTTCATTTGATCTAGAGTCAACGGCCAATTTGCAGCATTTACACTATTTGAATTAAAATGTAAATCATCGCCTAAACTTGCCGAGTCCGGTAATACACTCTCTCCATCACCACCGTTCGATTCTTTGCCCGGTGTTTGCGATGGCATCACTAGGGTAACTTCAACTTGTGGTATTACACAAGCAATCACAATCGATTTACTTTCGTCTTCCTCTTTGAGAATCCGCTTCGAATCGACCGTTAAAAATGTCGACAGTTCAGTAAATTCTTCGGCTATTCGCAGTAGAAACAGATACTGATAATGATCAACTTGAACGCTAATTAAATTTGAAACATGAGCAATTATGTGCAAATCAGCTGATATGTCTTCGGCTGTTGAGGTCACCGATGCTTTGGCTGTGCGAGCATGAATCGTCGTCGAATCACTATCGCTTGTATGATCCTCGCTGGGCATGCTAAAGAATGGATTGGTTTGAGCGTAATTTTGTTGCGATAGAAAGTCCGAATTGTACGCAAAGTTGTCGGTGTTTGAGTTTCGATCGTCACTCATGTAGCCGGTGTCTTGGCATTTCTGGTTGATTGACGACATCGATTGAGCGGCAAGAGAATTTAACGTGGGCTAGTAAAAGAATGAAAAAAGGAAAATTAACGATTCGCTCTTTTTTTTTTTGGTCCAAAAATAACGACAATTGTTGATGCTAATGACACAGATTGATGGTTGATACATCAACAACGAGTTTACAACATCGTTAAACGTGATAAATCAAACTTACATTCAACTTAGCGGAAGATTTGCCATGTATCCAGAATGTAATCGGCACCGCATCGACAAATGGAACGGCTTTATTTTGACCAACTGAACGAGCACCGAGAAATTCAATCCAAATGGGATCGAGTTTTATGCACCAAACATCACGTGGCTCAATCCAAAGTGCGTATTTCGTTAGTGTCGGTGTTGTTATGGTTGTATTTGCTGACGCTGAATTTGGTGATGATTTGTTTGACATCATGTCAGAAGCTAAAAAATCACAAATCAATATTTTGTCTCATTTTTTACACTAACCACAGTATGTACGTTGTACGTACCTGCCATATGTGCAAGAATTCTATCAGTCACAACGCTTAAGTCATCCGTCTTTGACGGAAAATCGGAGGCAAAAACTAAGGTGCCCTCCTGTAGAGAGTGCAACGCATTTGCCAGATCGGCCCGTGATGACCCCGTCTCACGGATATTTGTCAGTGCAAAGCGTGACACTTGGATTTGCATAGTCTTTGGGCGATCTCGTTGATTCGGTGCATCAATGGTTGATTCAATGAGTATGCGTGGCATTATTGCTTCCATTTTCACATCCATATACATTAAACTGGGTTCATTTCGATTTTGATTGCTTTCTTCGTTGGCCGCATTCATGGACGTTCGCAGGAGATTTTCATGCAAGTTTAGTGCGAATGAATTTAACCATAAAATACTATCTAGATGGAAGTTTATTTGGACCGGGTTCACATGAACAAACACTTTTGACGGTGGTACTACAGCGGCGAAATATCGCGGGGAAATTATAAGTTGTTATTGTGGATTTATTAGTCGATGAAATGCAGGTGGGCACTTACATGGAAAGTCGAAATCACCGGGGAAATAAAAGTATGTGAATTCAGCATGCAGTGTTGATAGGTCATCGGGGATTGAGTATCGTTCTCTGTCACCTAAAATGCAAATCAAATTCAATGCCATTAACATTTTGATTGGTGTAATTTTAAATTCAATAAACGAAGACACATTTTGAAATGTTGAAATGTTGAATAAAAGTGGAAGAATTAACCATCAATTACAGCTATCATGCAATTTTGGGTTTCAACATCTACTTCGTCAAACAAACAAAAATCATAAGTCCGAATTGAAAGAGGAGGTTATTTTTGATCCAAAATGAGCTTATTTCGATAGAACAAAATAAACGCATTTTTTCCAAAGGGATGAAAAACAAAGGCAAATGCATTCAGGAGTGAATACAACACTGGTAGTACATAATGTTCCATTCATTGTTTTGTATGTGTGTGTAACAACATTTCGTTACAAATGAGAAATTCACCTGATTTATTTTTCCGTTTGTGCAGTGCTATGGTTTTGGTTTCAATGAAATCATGTATGTTTAGTGAATTTTTTCGTATTTAAGAAAGAATTGATCAAACATACTCCGTAAATGGAAAGAAAAATGCGCTATGGCATGAAATAAGAATTCGTACCTGAGATAAATTCCTTTGGCATTGATTTTTTACCCGACGTCGTTACGCGATACAACATAAAATTCTCAATTCGTAGCACCACACATGCGGTCATTAATTTGTTAAAATTATCCAAGATTTGTTTCGTTGAAGCGGCCTGCGCTGCACTTGGTTTATTCATATTGGTAAAACTTTCGTTTGATGCTGTATTCTGCGGTGACGTTCGTTCCAGCGGTGCATGAGTTGGCGGTCGATTCGGTTGACACAAATTCAATAATGATTCACGGAATGCATTCAATGATTGCTCTAGCCACAAAGCTGGTGGGACAGCTGCTTCTTTGTACCTGGAATGACGATATGTTTAATCATTTCTGTTTAATTTATCAAAAAAAAATCTTCTTCATCTTTCGAAAAAGAAGCAAAATACTCACTTAGGCCAATGGGCACGATTATATTTGGCCAAATGGAATGGAAAGTAATCGACCTGAAATCCGTGAATCGATATCTGAAGTGCACCTCCATCACACAAGTCTGGATAACATGATCGACCATCTAAAAGTAATCCCATTGAAAATCCCTCAATCGCTTACAAATTCGAAGAGAAAACACTCACTTCCTGCATCATCACACAGATGCAAATCGATGCGTTGGCTAGAGAAATGATAGGACGTTTCCTTAACATCAAACATATTAAACGATCGTTGAGCTGCTGATATGACGGAATTGGCTTCATTTGTATTCTGTTGTTGTCGGGATTGCTGTGCTATTTGTGCCTGATATTCGGGCAGTTGTTCCAGAATTTTCTTCGCTTTTGTCTTCTGCGTGAGATTTGTCGACGTTTTGATCAGACTAGCGAGCGAATCGACAAAATGTAGGGCAGCATTTAATTGCGAATCAGTCAGTACCCATAGCAAATCGTCTAAGACTAGAACTAATCGCGATGCCAGTATCGTGCAATCGACAAGTTTCTTTTTGATTGTAATACGACAGCGCGCTTCATTCGTCAACAGACGTAGTGGTGTTAGCGATTTATCTTGTGTGGAACTCGCTTCAATTCGCACCGTTTGCCATGACAATTCCTTGAATATCAGCAAATGCCCGTTAACGGTGTCTTTCAATCGTGTCACACGTAAGTCTCCGCTTAGCCATTTCGGTGTTTTTGATTCAACGCGAATGCGTGACATCTAACGAAAATTAATCGAATTTAGTAACGTTTCAATCAATCATGGGTTTGACACGGATAATCTCACCTGCACCGATGCTATGAATGCTGGACTCTTAAAATTAATGTTAACCGTATTAATAGTGACTGTGATTCCATCGATAATTTTATCGATAAAATTGTATTTTCCCTTTGGCGCTGTCAACGATTGCCATCCACCCGCTCCACTATTCTCATTTCGCCCAAATTCACACGTTTCTATCGTTATATTCACTTCATCTAAGCTCTGCAAAATACACAATATATGTGTGAAATGAAACATTTTTCTTTGGAAAAATGGCAAAAACTATTATGAATAATAGCCGTTCATTGAACGGAAAATGCCATTCATTGAACGCGGGAAGCCTTCTCTGTGATCCAAGCCTTACCAATGTTATTGGCACACTTTTCAATTTGGTCCAACTGATACGGAAGGAAACATGGTTGCACCAAGCCGACGTCAGTCGTATCCATGACGGTAACTCTAGTAGTTCGGTCAATACATCTTCGTTCAATTGCAAATTCGATAAATCACCTTCGCCCCGAAATGCACTCACATTGATTTTGTCCGGCGATAAATCTTTGACAAAACTGAAAAGAGACGAAAACAAATGAACAAATGAGAATTTTTTTCAATTAATTGAATTCATGAAAATCAATGAAAAAAAATGTGCACATTGATATGAGCTGATGCCAATTCAAATTGTGTACTGTTTGTTTAAACGTCAATTATCTTCATTCTTATTCGCTTTCACTTTTCATTCTGCCGACTTTGTAAGGAACTATCATTAGTATTGATTCAATACAATGCATGCATTATCACTAAAACAGCGAGTAAATGAGGCGTCGACCGCACATCTCAAGCGGATTAACAGCCTGCTGATTTCTTTATTTCACATGACGCCACCGCGTCGCCGTCTTGAATTTTCATGAACTGATTTCGTGTAAAATGGATTTGCACATCGAATACAGTACACATACACACACCGATAGCTGCCATACGCCTAATAAATTTCCATACAAATGACTTTTTTATATGAACAATTGACCTTTGGCATATCAACTTACTATGCCATATTTAGTAGACTAAAAAAGCGCTAGTCTAGTGCCGTTGGATAAAAACGAATCATCTGTTAAAGGAAATGGTACAAATTTGCATTAACCATTCACATGTCCATTTAATAAAAAAAAAGTGTTAACAGTGAGAGCATTTTTCTGATTAAATGCCTCTGGTCATTAGATAACATATTGACAAGTGTGGTTATTTTAGCGAAATTATTATTTTTTGCTATTGTGGCATTAGAATAGACTATCGATCAACACATATAGCATTAAAAAAATGCGACATAATTGAATTTCATATGGGATTCTCATAGACTTAATGCTATTTGTCGAGCTCCTGTATGGAGAATGAATGGAATCAATAAGTCAATACAGCTCAAGTTGAGCTATTCATTGCATAAAGCTGACGAGAATTAGTTTCAAATGAGGGCTGTATTTGTCTGAATTACACAAGTAACATTTCAAATGAACAGCTACAACAAAGCTAATATTGAATCGACGGTTCGTGACTAATTGGAAAACGATTTGAATGATAAAATGAAACTGCGAATCAGTGACGATGTATAGACTATTCAATGCATGGCATATAACAATTAATCATATTGAGTATGGTTAACTCGGTATGTTTTGCCATTCTCGTTAATTTCTTGTGAACCAATGTTCTAGTTTCGAGTGTTTTGTACTTGACAAAGATAAAAACTTTTATGTCTCAAGCGGGCATAAATTTGCTATTGTGTAAGGCTGTGAATCACACATGGTAAAAATTCATTAAATTGAACCGTACACGAAATGGTGCGTCGAAATTATCAAAGTTGCTGATGAATCATTTGGTTAACAACCAATCTCCTATCGACACATAATGTGTGCGTTCTTTGTTCAATTATTCAAAAATTTTCATATTTATGAGTTCTTGATTGACTTTATATGCATTTAAATAAAATATGACAATCAAATTTGTGTTCGGATAAAAGCACGATAAGCGAGCGTACAGCACCCAGACCACCAATTAAGAATCAAGCATAAATTTTCATCACGTAAATTTATGTATCTTTGAAGTGAGCTTATCATGGAAAAATTGCTCATTAAATATGCATCAATATGTAAAAATATGTTTGATGTATGCCCGAGACTCGAAATGGACGCAGACGTTTGGGAGCGCAACGAAAGAGAGAGCGAGAGAGATAGAGCACGATTTCGCTCATTCGATGCAATCCACCAACCATAAAGGTTATCAGACTACACATAAATAACTTAATTACTCATGTCAGAGTGTAGCAATGTTTCTTTTTTTGTACCGAGCTCTAGATGAAACATTTCACTTCTTTGAAGTCGATTGTATTTTCAGCTTGCGTTGCATATATGTGCATTAAGTCGTTTGCATAACAATAAAATGTGTTTAATGTAGCAAAATTCGTTACACAATACACATACTCGTTCTGTATGTGTGTATCCGTGCTAAACCATTGAAACGGTGCAAAACAAATATGTTTTTATTTTTAATCGATTTTTCACGCACATAACAATTTCCCGTCACTTTCAACAGAAATGATCATTCTGCTTGATGAGAATTTCGAAGAATCAGCAAACAATTCCACTTTAAATTCAAATAAACACATTCAAAAGCCATTTAAGGTTTAATTTTACTAACATAATGACAAATTTAAACACCCGTACGCAAATACACACACATTTACACCGTTTGTGATAAATGAACTGGACAGAAATTATAGCAACAATAACAACAGTAGCAGATGTATTGAAAAGTCCCCGACGAACAAAATAAACACGAACGTTTAATTAAGGAATTTTTTAAAACAAAAGACTGATGCAAAATTTCCGTGGCTTCCGAAACAAAGAGTAATAAAATTTTACGTTGAAATTCAAACAACTAACAAAAATATGGTTGTTATCGTGTTTTTTGTTCATTGTTGTTATTCTAATTGAATTATACTGAGTAGTTTGAGAGAAAGTGAATGAAAAAAAAAATTCTTGCTCGGACTTTCATACACGCACACTGAACTGGAATACACGAAAACTCACCGTGATAAGTGCTTTAGGAGCTGATTTTTGATGAGTGACACCATTTTTTCTGGACACAAAAAAATGCTATCCCTTCACCAATCAAATGTATCACTTTTACTTTTTGGCGTAATTGTTGTTGTTTTTCTTCGTCTTCCGCCTTTTTTTTCTTACTCGTGTTTCTTCTTTATGCCCACAATAAATTGTCGACAAATTTACGATGACACTTCATCCTTATGTGTTGTTCCAACAATCACTGATTTTCTATGTGTCGTACTGAATGATGATAAGTTGCGTATGGCTCGACGACGACGATGAAATGTCAATAAAAATTGCATTGCTCTCTCAATGTGATGTGTGTTATTCTCTTAACTCTCACTCTCGCACACACAAGCAGGCAGCGAATGTGTTCGAACCAGTTGACATGTGCGTAGTGTGAACGAGCCTTGCACAATATAAACGTCTAGTTTTCGAAGTAGCGCCTGTTTACACAAACGTCAAATCGTTTCATTGATAGTTTTGTGTTGACGACGGTACATGTGTTTTTTTTTTGGGCCGATAAAAAAATCCGACATAAAATCGAAAATGTCTAGTGAACAGGAGCTAATTTCGGATCAAGGTCTACGGTTGGATGGTCGACGAGCCAACGAACTTCGACGCATTCAGTATAAATTAGGTGTTTTCACACAGCCCGACGGAAGTGCATATTTGGAACAGGGAAATACCAAAGTCTTGGTTGCAGTGTACGTATACTTTTTTGATATTCCAAATGATGGGCAGCTGCAAACAATTCACAGTATTTCGAAATTCTAGGTACGGGCCGCACAAACAAACCAAACAGAATGATGACTTTGTATTGAATTGCCAGTACAGTATGGCTACATTTTCGACCAGTGAACGAAAGAATCGACCGCGCGGTGATCGTAAATCGGAGGAGATGGCCATTCATTTGAAACAATCGCTGTCCGCAGCTATTATGATTGAATTGTACGAGCGTTCCCAGATCGATGTATTCGTTGAAATTCTTGAGGCTGATGGCGGAGCCTACTGTGCATCGGTAAATGCAGCCACATTGGCTCTGGTCGATGCCGGCATTTGTTTGCGTGAATACGTTTGTGCATGTACTGCATCGATTGCCAACGGTGATATTCCATTGTTAGATGTTTCTCACATTGAAGAAGTCTCGGGCGGTCCAACACTGTGCATATCAGCGCTGCCAATGTCCGAAAAAGTGGCTCTACTCGAAATGTCACAACGTTTTCATCTGGATCATCTGCCAAAGGTGCTGAAAACAGCCATGGATGGTTGCAAAGAGATCCAAAAAATCATCGATAAAGCCGTGCGCGAGTATTCGGCAGCCGTCGGTGCGGCTAGCGATTGGGGACTTGGTAGCAACTAAGCGTTTCAATGGGAGTTTAAGTGAAATAGCATAAGCAATTTTGAACAAGAAAAAAATTCAATAAAACAATTATTTTCGTAATAAACCAACTACGTTTTTTCTTTGGGCAAAATTGGGCAAAAAAAGTCTCAGTTTAGAGCTGCAATTTCGAAAAATGCGATCTAGTACTTCAATTCGAAGTGTCACGTAGTCAACTGATTTAGTTGAAGTGCACGTCACTTGACGTTTATGCCCTTAGTTTATTGCCAGCATTACATCGTGCCGCCGTTTCATTCAATTAATTAGCTGCCTTAGATTTCATTTATCATTACGAAATAAATTGTAGTTTAGACCAAAAAATTCAGACGTTTAATTTTGGAAAAATACGAAAATGGCTGCACTATTTCGAACTTTGGCTCTTCAATTGATATCGCAAAAATGCTACGAGACATATTTCTATGAGAACAACTTCTTTGACGGTAATTGTCCATTTATCTATCGATTTCCATGGTTTATTCAGTTAAATTAACTGTTTGGAGGACACCAATTAGTGGCATTTAGTATAGGCTTATCGATTCAATTAAATTTCGTCTATTTTTTCAGTTGCTTGCTTCAAGGGATTACTAAGCAAAACACTAGGATATGGGTAATTATTGCCGGCTATTTAAATATTAATCACTTTCAATTGACTGTTAATTAATGGAATGTTCTATGAATGGAAAAAACAGAATTGTTGCCGGCTCATTGTTCGTGAAGGTGCCACAAATCCTGAAGATTCTATCAAACAAAAGCGGCGCTGGCATAAATATTTTCGCCGTATTTTTGGAGCTAACGGCAATCACGCTCAATTTATCGTACAGTTTTGTGAAAGGTTTGTTTCGAAATTTGAATGAATGTCAAACCATTTGGACAAAAAATTAAATTGATTGCATCTTTCTAGGATTTCCATTCAGTTCATGGGGAGATGTCTCGTTTTTGGCTGTTCAGACCGCTGTGATTGCTGCATTAGTTCTACATTACAGTGGCAAATTTATTCCAATGGTGGTATTCTTGGTGGCCTATGTTGCAGCATCGTATACGCTCATGGGAGGACTCACATCGATCGATGTGTTGTGGTCATTACAAGTATGGTTCAATTGACGAGTTCTAACGCTTAGAGATCAAATTGCTAATCTGCATCGATATTTTTAGGTGCTAAACATTCCAATTGTGATTGCTGGCAAAATGTCTCAAGCTTGGACTAATTACTCAAATGGAAACACTGGTCAATTATCAGCAGTCACTTGTTTCATGCTGTTCTTCGGCAGCGCAGCCCGTGTCTTCACAAGCATCCAGGTAATTCGTTCTCAGTTTTTGATCGGTTGAAAATGTTTCTTTTGTGAAAACAAAATTAGAAATAATTGGCCAAAACACTTTACTCTTGATTTTCATGGGGAAAAAACCTGAATTCTAACCTTATTTCTACTATTTTTATAGGAAACCGGAGACTCGCTCATCATCCTCACATACATTTTGTCAACACTTAGCAATGGTGTGATTGTTGCTCAACTTCTCTATTACTGGAATGTTGGTGCCGGTGGCAAAAAGATTAATCAAAAAAGCAAACAAACGAAAACTGCCAAAACTAAAGCCAAAAAAGCCGATTAGAAGCGCTAGAGTTCAACATAAGCAAACAAACAATCACGAAAACTGTCCAAATAATTTTGGGTCTCGATGGGTGTGTATTCGTAGGGAAAATGGATAGACTGTTAAATTGAAACACAATTTAGACTAATTTCAAACATTCTTTCATATTTATGGAGTATTTTTGTAAAGCAAACACAAATAAAGTAAATAGAGTAGGTCAAAAAACGAATCATAATTTTGGTTATGCATAACCTAACATTTGTCCAGAGATTTATGATGTGAAATTCGTGTTGTGAGTGAATAAAAAAATGAATTGAATAAAATAAAAATTGAGATTAATTTTGTTTTCAAGGGATGGGCATTTCCGAACATTTCCATGGTAAGCATAGTTCAATGTGTGTCAACATTCAGAACAGCTGTTCTTTTGTAGTGCCACTGTGAAATACAGAAAAAGCCGGTTGTCAAAGTAGAAATGTCAATGTGTTGTCGGCGACTAGGAAACCACCATCAGTCTGTGATTGGTATCAAAGTCCTATCAATCTAGATAAACCATTGATTCACGCATAATTTATTCATTTTTGAAGAAGATTAACGCAGTTTACGCAGTTTAACTAATTTTCGAAGAGAATAGACAACATAGGACATTTGATTATTATTGACAGTTTCATTCAACATCAAATAAAAGCTTGAAAAGTTTCGTGTTATGATGCAGTCGAAGCCGATTACATTCATTACCGGAAATCATCAGAAATTAGAGGAGGTCATTGAAATATTGGGCAAAGAGTTTCCACGTGAATTGGTTTCAATGAATTTCGATTTGTCGGACTGCCAAGGTGAAATGAATGAAATCAGCATCAAGAAGTGTCAAGAGGCTGCAAAGCATGTTCAAGGGCCCGTCATCGTTGAAGATATATGCTTGTGTTTCAATGCACTCGGCGGAATGCCCGGTAAGTTGAATTGTATTTATTTGAAATAGTATCAACTTCTATAAGTAGTTTTTTTTGATTTGCAGGTCCATACATAAAGTGGTTTTACGACAAGATTGGTGTGGATGGGCTATACAAAATGTTGGTTGGATTTGAGGATAAATCCGCTACAGTTATTTGCACCCTTGCTTACAGTTCGGGCGAAAATGAGGAAGTGTTACTATTCCAAGGAAAGACTGAAGGCACAATCGTTGACCCACGCGGACCACGACACCACGGATTTGATGCATGTTTCCAGCCAAATGGATTTCAAAAAACTTACGCTGAATTATCCAAAGAAACCAAGAACAGCATCTCTCATCGTTTCAAAGCAGTCGATGCGCTAAAACATTACTTTATGAATGCAAATGGAATCGCATAAACATTTGAATAAAATTCAAAGAATCGAACTGAATACAACGACTGTGTGGCATTTTTATTGTTTATTCTTGATATAAAATTTCATTTTTTATAATCTTTTACTCAAATCAATTTTGTGTTTTTGGTGGATAATCAACCACAAAGCCCAAGTGGCGTAGTAAATTAGCGGCAGCAATTGAACTGGCCTCTTCGACTGTTGATCCCGAGCCGGCTGCCATTGAACTTCTTGCTTCGACTTGCATAACAATACGCTTGACCGTCTTGCCTCCCTTCCGTTCAGTTGTCTCTTGATGTTTTGAGTAGACACCATCACCCGACAAATCCGTAACTTGGACAATTTTACGTAGGCGTTGCTTTGGCTCCATACTGTGGTAATCGGTAGCATTGTATTTCGCAGACAATGTATTGATGAGTGATTCCCTTCCGATTTTTTCAATTAAACGGGCTGCAGCCAATCGTTTGGCCTCTTTTTTCTTTTTATCACTGATGCCAGATGCTGATTTTCCATCGATTGTTACCACATATTCAAACTTGCATTTACATTCGTGTGGTTTCTCCTCGTACCGAACAAATTTCTCAACAGCAACTGCATACTCTTCCAAAAGACTAATGTCATTTTTGGTCGAATGCACAGGAACTAAACACGTTTTATTTTGGATAGAAGGTTTTGCATATCTCGTTTTAGCATATGCTTCGCGAGCTACTTTCTCTTTTGCCTTTCCAAATGCCGTTGAATTCCGCGTGTATTCTTCATTGCCCAACTTCAATTTACATTCGACGTGTGTGGTTCCATTTTTTTTGCTCAAAGTTCACTTTTGTAAACGTTGCATTCACATGATTGTGTTGAGCAATGCGATAAATCAAACAAACAGCCGAACGTTTAGTATCAAAACCCTCATTACTTTCAATCGCACAAACCACAACTGAAGCAGCGACCAAAAAATATAGAATTTTTGCTTGAAACATTTTTACGTTCGATCTACTGCACAGACAAAAATGAACTGAAGCCAGAGTAGAGTGTTTTCACAGGAAATATCTGTTTAAACAACCATCGTCTGACTCCTTTGATAACATAATTTTGTTTGTACAGTGCAAATATGCCTACAGATTCGTATTTTGTTATCAGTCGGACGAAATAATATTGATAATGAAGAAAAGAAATGCGTACCCAGGCCGTAGACATAAACACATACCAAACATTACTCATAACTCAACATTTCAACAGTTTTTTGCGCATTTATTATCTGCTCAATTTACATACAAGAAAAAAATATCAATCGAATTGATTGAATCAAATTAAGTCTATTAAAATGTATTTCTTACACGATTCACCATTCAACAAGGATTGATTGTGTTAGAATTATCCGCTTCAATTTGCAGACCCATTTGTGTGAGCATTTCAATTGCTGCACGACGTTTGGCTTCCTTTTTTGTCCGTGCCCAAGCCGATGCCGTTCTATTGTTGATCGTCACTTGAACGTGAAACTCCACATTATTTTGATTTGGTTGACCTCGTTGGCCGATATCTTTGAAAATGGGCACTGGTTCGTGATTTTTTGCTTGAATTTCGAACAAACGCGACACAGGATGCTTTCCGATAGCTTTATGTGGGTCGCTATTGTCTGGATTCTCAAGGCAATTCGTTTGCGGTGGTGCTGGTGGAGGTATTGTAGTAGTTGGTTTTATTGTTGTACTGACGGTTGGTCGTTGCGTCTGGGCAGTACGATTTGTGACCTGTGCACACTCTGCAAAGTACTGTATATTTATGCTCAAATAGCGTAAAGAATATTCATGTATACCGAAAAATTGCGATCCCAACACCAGTATCAGTGTAAATGTAATGCCAACAGCTCGTTTTAATAGCTTCATTTTTCCTTGAACACTTCCACAAACTTCAGGTTTCAATTATAAATAGAAAAAACACTCAATTATTTTGAAGAGAAATTGTGCTACAGCGAACGGAAATCGCGGAACATTTGATTCGCTAACATCGGGCGATCTGTCAAAGTAAACTGGATTCATTTACATTTGCTTTGACGTCTCAAGCCACACAAAGTATACATACACCTATCTATATGTAATTGATTCTATATTTAGCAATCACTTGGTCACAGTGCACTTCGCTATCAACTTTGTATTTGCTCTCATTCAGATGCGGTTAGTGAATCATGTGTGTCGATGCAAATGTGGACATCGATGTTTTGTCGATTGCAAATTGTTCTGACAATGTATTCAAGACATGCCCGAATCTGATAAAGTGTTTAATGAATAACATGGAGTTATTCAAATGGATTCGATTTATGGCAGCTCCATTTGCTGTTGACGTAATGAAAAGAATGTTCAATAAAGACTTTACATTTAAGATTTAACAAAACATGCGAATATTTATTTGCATATTATATTTCTAGCTTATTGAAAGAGAATAGAAAAGAGTTGAATAGAATATTGTTTCCCATAAAAAAGACGTGTTGACGAGAGATCGTGCGAGAGGTTGAGGCACGAGTGAAAAAAAAGTGTTAAAAAGCGAGTTGAAACTTTATATGGTGGGTCAACGCTTGGATACTGAAATTGACTCACCGCGAGTAGGTAGAGTGGGATCTGAGCTCAAAACGAACACGTCATGACGTTGGTGGAGGTGAGATATTAAAAACACACACGATGGATATAAATTAAAAGAGTTTGAAACTTTTGACTTGGAACGACAAAGAAAAAAAGTTAAATTGTTTTGCATTCATTTTACTATCTCATGATGTTCACTGTTCGCCCTTTACTTTGTCGGAGTTCAAAAGTTTGTGAACACATGAAATCATATGTTCAACCCAAACACACCTATCGAACTTGTCTATTCGATTCACATTTATTTACCTTTTTACCATCAGCTCTGAATATATGAAATACCAAAACATTCATGCCTGTTCAGTGAGCTCAACAAAACCACACATTGTTGTTATAGGGACTGTATTCACTCACTCTCTCTCTTTCTCTCTCCATCCACACACAACACACCGCATATAAAAAGTAGCGCGCGTCATTACAAGACGTTTCATTTCATATCGAACCGTTGTCGCGAACAGTCGTTTAGTGCTTTTTCCTCATTCTCAAACCAATTTACTCGCTCCAATCGAACCAAACAACAACCAAACACAACAGAACCATTGTGTAGGATTTTCAAAAGAAACTTAAAAGAAAAAGAATATTTTGCGTGGATTTAATAATTCTTTCCGCAAAAAAAGTTCACTTTTGTGTACACAATCGGAAAACCAAATCAAAGAAGTAGAAGAAAAAAAGAGTCGTTCATTATTATTTGTTGATACTATTTAAACTTCACAGTCAAAATATAACCATTCTGAAAAGTAAATAAAGTGAAACAATATCGGAATTCAGAACCAACCGCACCGAACATACGACAATCGACAAGAGGTAATAATGACAATAACACAACTTTTTGCTAATTAAAAACATAAAAACAAATAATTGCTGGAATGTGCAAAAACAAAGTCGACGTTAAGTGGTGAGGCTTGTAGTCGAAAATTTGGATATGTTTACTTTTCCTTTAAAGCTGATAAGTCTTGAGACAATATTTATGCGAAAAATTATCTTCTCCACATTAATCAGGCTGAATTGATTTATGTGATATTCGATTATCTATTTTTCTGTACTTGGTTGTCAAGTCGAAATGAATAAGTGCCGTTCGAAGTACAACGTAATGAAAATTGAACCGAAAAAACCGAGTTCGATTTTTCCAAATGTGCTAATTATTTTAAATTGGCTTTAGTTAGCCGCGTTTTAATGCAATCATTACATTGCATCGAGTAATCTAACGTCGGTACGCGAATAATTTATTGGCACTCTCACTACCCAGTTTAAGTGCTGAAGTATTTTCCATTTTTCATTATGCTGTGTTATGAAATTTCCATGATAAATGCCTCGATAGCACCCGTAATTACAGCACATGCTTCATTAAGCGTGTGTTCAAGACAGGATAATACAGCCATACGAGTACGCGGTGTAGTGCGGTTTGTTTGCTTCATTTAATGTTTGCACATATGTTTATGAAGTTTCCGTTGTTTTTTTGGTGCAGATTTTTGGATTAACTGATTCGTAAATTCAACGTTGTGAACCGTTTAACTGATTTTCAACACGCACGCAACAATTTTTGATGAAAAGCTACCAACAAATATTAATCATTCGTCGGGCGCTCAAACAAATGTGCTTGGAAATGCGTTTGATAAACATTTACCGCCGATAAAATTATTATCGATTCGCCTTTAATCGAAATTATGTAAGGATAATTAGTATACTCATCACATTGAACACGTTTGTTGGGACGGATGGGTGAATTAAGCCGTTTGATTATCGATGAGTAGAAGTTTTATCGTTTTAAAAGCATTTTTATCGCTGCGAGGTATTTTTATGGCTTCGAAGTATTTTTTTTCTTTCAAATGCAATTTTTGAATTTATTTTTTTTATAGCTTAATAAACAAATGAGGCGTTCGATTTCAATCTCTTATTCGATTTCCACATTATTTAATTCTGTTGCACATGGATTTTTGTCCCATGTCAATCATGACAATGCCTTGAGATTGCCTATAAAAGCTTGGCCAACATCATAAAAATCAAGTAAACTTTTAGCTGATTTACAACTCGTTTATTATGCTAAGGTTAAGCCTCTTTTTTTAATGCTTCATGCATTGTTCACCAATTGAAGTTCCCTGAATGGAAGAAAATGAAATGAAAATAAATATTTGATTCTGCATATAAAAAAAATATAGTTGGCAGTTTCCACACGTGCATTTCATCGGTTTTCTTTTGACGAAAATTCATTGAGTTGCGTGCATTGAGTGTTGAAACCCTGTTTAATGTAGACCAATGTCATACATTAGCTTTCGGCCGCTCTTCTATTACGCGTGTGAAACGAACCAGTTCTTATTCGTTTCCATTAAAACCAACTGCATTGAGAACGCAATTAAAATAAATGTCATCATATTTTGTTGGATTTTTTTGCTTCTCTCTGTTCTTTTTTCGAGCTCAAGCGCCACACATTTGTGTTGACGCTACGTATATCGATTTATTGCATTTTGATATATATATATAGAATGACGAGTTGAAGCTCGCACTGAAGATTGAAAACAAACAAGTAAAAAAGTCGTACGTGTTTAGTAACGCATTGAATGTATAGTCGATAGGTCGGGCGAATGCGATTTTTCCACACAGTGTGCTGACCTATATTTTTCCATTCCATCAACTTCGTGCAACATATTTTTCGTGCACCCACCTCATTTGTATGATTGCAATAAATAATTGGGAACATATTCCAGCATATTCGAACATCGAACGAACCGAATATTGTTAAATCAAACAAAAGCCATGAGTTCCTTCGAGAACTTTGAAGAAGAAGAAAAAAAAAAACAAGAAAGAAAAAAAAACAAACCCAAACAAAATAAAATGCCTTTATATTGCTTCCGTTCGCGTCTTGGATGTGCCAAGCAGTGACAGTTACTTTCAACGGAACGAGAAAAAAAATTGGATCCAAGAAAATTGTCGAAGTAAAAAGAATGGAAGTTTCATTTCAATAAAATTGCTACGAGTCAATGGAAAAACGATTTTTCCCGAATGTCACAATGAAAACGAAACTACGACCGATACGGTGCGGTTGTCATACACGATGATTGTGTGTATGTGCGGTTTTTGTCAAAGTTCATAAATGCCAACCATTGATTTTATGATTTATTAATAGCAACCCCAATCAATAAAGTAGCTGCTGGCAACATGCGATAAATTCAACTCAAAACTGATAAACGACCGTCGAAAACAAGACAATTTTCAGTCATTAATTTTTCGCTCGAATCAATGAAATCGAATTCAAAACCGAATCGTTCGGTTCGACCTTAAATTCAACGAACAATGTCATCAATCTCGATGCTTCAGTCGCATCTGTTTCAACGCAATTTGCGATTCATGAATTTGTTCGCATGCTCTGAGATCAAATCTATTTGGGTGACTGCATGATGTGTTTCAACAATTAGCACAAATGAATCTAATTCACTGTGTGTTGATTTGATTTGTTTTGTTCTTTCGGCGACACAGTCATCAGTCATTTTTGAGCTTCAAATAGATCGTTTTTTGCCAATGAAATGAAAACACAAAATTATTAAAACAAACGAACTCAAAATGGGGAACATAAACGCAAACGCAAACCTAGAATGCCAAAGACGATTTATTAGTACCACGTATTATTAATGCAGAAATGAGATTTGCCACAGTATTGTGGGTTTGGCGTATTGATATCGATTTACAATTCAATTAAAAATCGAGATTAAATTCAAATGAGACTGTGGCTTCTGGAATAATTAACTCGATTTGTTTTTTTTCCTTCTGAAATTTCACGGTTCACACACAATCAAATGTGGAGTCACATGAAATGTGCTTAGTCTGAGAGAAAAACGACAACAACAAACATACAAAGCGCGCCAAGATCGTGACGATGCGTTATAGAAAGCCGCAAGCGATGGGAAACATTAGACAAATTACTTAACACCATCTACGATTTTTCCAAAATTAAAATCTGATCGAGTCCATAATTTTTTTTACACAGTTCGCATTCGTGGTCCGTATGGAATCAACGATATATCACAAGAGTAACGATGTTGTTGCCATTTATGGAAATATAGCCACGGTTTTTAGAAATGTGTACAGTTCACCGAAATTCATGTACTTCTTACGTTCGCTGTGTGATTTTTTGCTTATTTCTGGTTCTCCGTATATGGCGACGTAAACGAAATAGCCGCGATCGTTGAAATCGATTGACAAGCATAAGCAATCGCAAAAGCATAAAAGCCAATGAATTTTTATGTAACAATATATCTGATGTTGTTTGACCCAAAATTGATAATAAATCGAAGCTTGGTTATTTCTTTCCAGCCAAAATACCATTAAATTCAACGAAATGCTTCGAAAAGCATCGTCAAATTTCCGGCATTTGCATAAATTTCTCGAAAAATTCAAAACAACATCATGTTTGTTTTCAATTAACCACAGAAGCGTGACTCAGCCGCCACGCATTTCATGAATCAGTTATTGATGTGTTTCAATGTTTTGAGAACAGATGTTTGAGTTTTTCGTTTTTTTCTTGCTTCTCTCGATTCGCTTTTGAAACCTGGTTCAATAGTCAGTCGTTAATTAAACCTCGATGACATTTGGACGATTTGCATTGCCTATAAATGGAAATTTGCGCATTCATAGTATACTTGATGCGATCAACATACGAATGAACAGTGTATGTGCTTGTGTGCACGGTGTGGAAATGGCCATGAATGGGTGATGTGCAATTATTCAGTCTGACTGATTCATAAAATATAAATCTTCGTTATATTTTCTCTGTACGACCAGTACACAACATGGCAAAACCTTGACGACTTTTGTGTGTGAACTAAACACGTAAACAGAATACAAAAATGAGCATATTCTTTTCGCGGTTGCCTTAAAAATCGGTCAAAAAGGGATAAAAAGAAGAAAAAAAGAAATATGATTGAAATGGAAATGTTTTGACTTGGCAATCAAATGTATGCCAAAAAAGATTCCATGTTCCACTCTAATATGCAGTTTTAACATGCAAGAACCATTTAAATTGCAAGTTTTCCGGTGTTTCGGCGTCCTTTTAACACGTTTGAAGGCATTTGCAAATGAACATGAAAGAAACATCCAAATTACACTCATCCGGCATTGGCTATATTCCGTTTTCCAATGAAACACCTATAATTTCACAAAGACATAATAGACGTCATTTCCAATTGGCATTGCTACGATTCGACTAAATTCTGTCAATTGTGAGAAATTTTAGAAAGCCACAGCATAGTATTTTTCTTTTTAATACAGGGATTGTAACAACATCGACCCACATAATGAATATATATGTTGCCATTCTTTTGATCGCCATTATTTTGGTCGAGATTTAAGTTCAGCGATTTTAGTAATTTAAAATGAAGTTGAGAAAACGGGCAATAACACTGTTGGTGGCTGGTTACAAGCACGTCAGCTGAATTCGCAAACAAAAAAAAAACGCTATTCCATCTTTGGTCATGAGTCGTGAAAGTCATGCAATAATAATGCGTGCCACGTTTCCTTTTCTGCAGAAAAAAAGATTTATTGGACACGAACAAAAAGAATAATCGAAAAAAATTCACCGAAATGTAAATTTTGTTTCGAATATATTGAAAGCTACGCAGCTCGTGCTATAGAAGGAGATGAAAATGAACGAAAAAGATTTGGTCAACAAATTCGTCTATCTCTATCGATATATTGACAAATTAAAAGCATCTGTTAAAGTTTTGTTTCAACGGAAAATGGCGATAAATTCAAGCGAAATTGATCAAAACGTTAAGATAGCACACTTTATTCGGGGAACACCCAAGAAAACAATGAGAAATTGAATGTAACCCACGCACGCACATACAAACAAATGCAATAATGTCTCAATAGATCATCGAACCGAATGAAATGATTTTGGTTTTTTTCGTTTGATTTTGAAGTTAATTAGACGCATCGCTGGTTAAATGAGCTAAACTACCAAATAAATAAACTCAAGGCCAAATTTATTGAATAGAACAATTCGATTATCATCTTTTGTTTGAAATTTTGTTTTTTTTTTCTGTTTTTAGAGGTCAAACATATCGACACAATTCGCTTGAATTAGCGACAGTTTGATATTGATATCGAAACGATGCCTGTTAAACAGCAACCATGGACACCAACCGCCCGTCGCGGACCAATCGCTGCCGAATCCAAGTCTCCAGCTCCGAACTCGGTTGATTTGCCACCACTTTTAGGTTTGTTTCTAATTAGAATTTTTCAATACTCCTTGACACTCCCGATTTTCTGTAGTACAATCGGCTTAATTTTCTTGCTGCATGTTTTCAAGTTTACGGTCATTATTCGCATATTGCAATATGATTTTGATATATGTGTGCTATTGACAAAGTTCAATAACAAATCTGTGTGTGTGTGTTTGTACACACGAGACAACGATGACAACGAGCGTGTCGGATTGTAGACGACGCCACATATTCTGAATAGCAATTTATAAATAGGTGGGCGATATAATAGCACACAAAATCCATATTATATTCATAATAATCGTCATCATCAAATGCTAGCCTATGTTATAGTTTCGTTTCGTTTTATTTTTGCCGTTGGCTTGGAATCACAATTATTGGCATTGAATCAATTAAGTCCGTAATTCAAGCATACAGTTGGAGAATTGATAAAAATTGTGCCGGAAAAAATCGTGCATTTTGCCATCCACATATCGGAGATAGGAAGTTTTTATTGGCTACTTGTCGTAGGCTGTTTTCATTTACCATTTACGGCTATTTATTCATACACCATTCATCCTGCTTGTGGTTTATTTCGATCGAACAAAAGAGATTACCGTTTTGTTTTTTGTATAATTTATTGAACAATTATGAATCACACACCCACGGAATCTGTTTACTGCAATTATGATCATAATCAAGTTGATTTCGTTTGTAGGATATAAAAAAATTGTAATTTCGTCGAAACCGACGGCCGCATCATTTACATTTGGTCAAAAACACAAACACATCGCACGATTCGATACAGATGGGCCAGGGCCCTCAGCATATGATATAACTGGTTTAAGTGTCAAAGGTATTTGAATGGAAGAATCTGACATAAAATCTCATCTCATTTTTTACCAAAAAAAAGAGACTTGAATCGACTTAGCAAGAGTCGCATTTTCATGGAAGATTTTACTCTTTTTCTGTTCATGCTTACGTAAATGTTTGGAATACAATAGCAGGAAAAGTTACGGCTCGTGAATCGACTCTAGGTAGTCGACCACCCGATCGTAAACAGTTTGAAACCCCAGCCCCTGGTGACTATGATCTCGATCGAAAAGAAAAATCAAAGCTAAAGCGTGGCTACACGTTTGGCCATCCAAATCCACACCATCGACCCAGTCGCCAACCAGGTAACAAAATATGCTCGAATCCACTGAAAACTGGATCTTTTTCTTGAAACGAATCTATTGCTTTTTTGGGATTGATCCACCGCTGGCACAATCAATGTAGATATTTTGGAAATTCGTAATTTTGAATACACGTTGAGTATCCGTTGAGCTTTGGTATTGCATTTTTGATGCACTCTTTTTGACTAAGTAATTGATGCTTTGTTGGATTATTGCAAACCAATTTGATTGACTAATTCGAGTTGACAAACACAGTTATTATCGCAACGATGTATTTCTATTCTACGATCAACGATTTATTGATATATTTTTTTCATTAATGACAATGAGATTTGTCGTTATAGCAAAGCATACAAAAAGGAGTGCCATTGAAAAAAACGATTTTCAAATTATTCAAGCAATCTCCGATTACATGAATAGAATCAGGGAAACGTGTGGTGAATAGGTAACATTCATGAACATGGTGAATGAAGTATTCAAATTAAAAATGGGTTCATTCAACAAAATTGGTTAATTGGACATTTTTTCATCGGTATCTTCTTCTTTTCAGCATCGAAGAAGCCAGTCTATACGTTGGGCTATAGAAATGTACTTGAACGTCTTTCCACAACACCAGGTTCGTTGAAAACTTTTTTCGATCACAAACGAATGTGTTGATAATGGATTTCTTCACCAAAAATAGGTCCTGGTTCATACGAGCCGGAGAAATGTAAAATGGATTATCAACCATCTTTCTCTATGGCAGGAAGACATAACACCGAGAAATTGAATAAGACACCAGGTAAAAGAACCGTTTTGTAACAAAAATTGCTGTTATCCATCATCTTCTAATCCATTGTATCAATCGCAGCACCTGGGGCCTATTCGCCAGAGAAATTCAACTTAAATCAACCGACTGCCTTCAGTTTTGGTTTGCGTCCTGAGCAAAAAGTTCGAAGTGACACTCCAGCTCCCAATCAATATGCCGCGGAAAAATGTAACTTCAACCGTACACCATCCTTTACAATGCGAGGAAGAAGAAAGGTGGAGAAGCCCGATTTAACACCAGGTAAGTGCAATATTCTCATTTTGCCATCGTCGATTTCCATTTGACTTTTCCAAACGCCCGTGTCGTTTTGTTGTTATCACCTGAAAATACTTGTATAAGGACGTGTGACATGAATATGATGGCATCCCAAGCTATCACATATATTCTAACTAGAATTTTTGTTCTTCGGTATTTTTGATTTTTTCTCAGCGCCAAATGTATACAGTCCAGAAAAGTCCATGAAACTGCTTGATCAACAGCCCGCATATTCCCTTTCGGGTCGCCCGAAAGATGAGAAATTGAGCCAAAACCCATCTCCTTGCTCTTATTCGCCAGAAAAATATAACCTTGATCAACCGGCAGCATTTAGCTTCGGCTCGCGACCAGAGCAGAAAATTAAGAACGATGTTCCCGCTCCAAACCACTATAAGCCCGAGAACTGTAATCTCGATCATCAGGCGGCATTTAGTTTCGGATTGCGTCCAGAGCAAAAAATAAAAAGTGACGCTCCGGCTCCAAATCATTATATGCCTGAGAAATGTAACCTTGATCATCAAGCAGCTTTCAGTTTCGGAACACGAACCGAGCAGAAAATTAAGAACGATGTACCTGGACCAAGTCACTATCAACCAGAAAAATGTAACCTTGACCAACAAGCAGCTTTTAGCTTCGGTACACGAACCGAACTAAAAGTCAATAGTGATAATCCTGGTATGATCATAATTTGTTTACCGTCTTGTCGACGATTCCGCACGAAATCAATCAAATTTCACATTGGGTCGCCGAAACGATTGAAACTTTGCACAGAAGTTGGGTATAGTATAAAGTCCATATAGTCGAATTTTTGATCAAACTCAACTTTCGTGTAAAATTTCAAGCAATTCGGCGACGCCATGTATATCTGCTCTAAAATTCTTTTACGAATTGCATCTTTGTATGCAAATAAGTGAAACGTGGATATAGAATATGGCAACAGTATGCCTTTTTTGGGGTTGTCTGGACAATAAAAGCCCCATTTCCCTTTAATATTAAAAAAAAAACGTAGAAAAGTTCATCTTACGAGGACATTTTTTCTTCTTACAATTAGCTCCAGGATCATATTCACCGGAAAAATGTGGTCTAACGAAAGAGTCTGGATTCAGCTTTGGAATAAAGCCACAACAAAAGATGGAAAGTATAGCACCATCACCGAATTCATATGCGCCAGAACAGTCCATGAAACTACTTGATCACCAGCCTGCGTTTAGCTTTGGTTCTCGGCCCGAACAGAAAATTAAGAACGATATGCCTGGACCGAGTCATTATCAACCAGAGAAATGTAACCTGGATCATCAAGCAGCTTTCAGTTTTGGAACACGAACCGAGCAGAAAATTAAGAACGATGTACCTGGACCGAG
>NW_022595245.1:7152999-7211766 GCF_009176505.1 Sitodiplosis mosellana
CACTATCAACCAGAGAAGTGCAACCTCGATCATCAAGCAGCTTTCAGTTTTGGAACACGAACCGAACAGAAAGTCAGAAGTGATACCCCTGGTGAGAATTGATCGTCATCTTTTGTATAACTTCCCGAAATTATCTTACTTCCATAATAAGCTAACTAGAATCCTCTCCAATTCAGCTCCATCAGCGTATGCCCCAGAAAAAGCTGGAAAGCATTCGCCGGCATTTTCATTTGGATTAAAAATTCTCAAAGAAAGACAATCAGACACGCCAGGTAAAATCTAAGCATTTCGAATGAAAGTCAGTTCATTTGTATTTGTCCCATCCACAAACTACATTTCTTTTCATATTCTAGCGCCTTGTGCGTACGCTCCTGAGAAAGTCACATTAGATCACGTGCCAACTTATCTTTTTCCAAAACCTGTCATAATCCAACCAAAGGGATGGATAAAGTACGTATGAATCGTACAAATGCCAACGAACGTTGTCTCATTTACATTTTGCTTTTTTTATTTTTGTGTTTTTTTTGCTTATTTAGTGGTCGTCCAATTATCGCATAGAAGACTTCGCACTGCTTTGCCATTTTCTTTCACTTCATCTATTTCACAATATACCAATTTGTAAGTACATTGCGGCTATTCACCATTCACAAAATCCTCATGTAACTAACATTAGTCGAAAGAAAAAGATCCCAATTTTAAGCCAAACTAATCGCACTAATCGTGTTTACTAACCGAATCCAACAATTTTTCCAATTAATCAAACAAAGCTCCGAACGAGTATACGATTCCGACGGTTTTAGGATCTAGCAAAGAGGCGAACATTCGATCAGCGCCCGCCTACACGTAATAAAATCGATAATGCCATTAAAATGACTAAAAGAATTAACAGCAAATAATATTAGTTTGATAGGTCGACAAAAGACGATACAACCGCCGAGTATTCGATTCCCAGGACCGGGTGCCTACGATCCAACAGCCGAAGTTGTTATGAATAAATCGCCACAATTTTCAATGGGTACTCTTTTCAGTGCAACTTTGAAAATATTACTCATTATAGTCAAAATCGAATTCTTTTATTAAAACTCTACTAACCCGTTTAACAGGTCAAAGAATAACCAAAACGACAAAGAATGGAGGACCTGGACCAGGTTCACACTTCCCAGAAAAGGTTCCAATTTAAAACTAATTAAAACTACTAATCAAGTCATCAAAGAGTCATCAAGACGTTTGACATTTATTCGGTTCTTTTCAATTTCACATACATTTAGGTGAACCTCTCACATGTTCCTGCATTCAGTTTTGGCATACGGCATTCGTCGTACCTGGGGAATTTTACCGATTTGAAGAAATCATCATCAAATCTTGCAAAAAATGCGAAGCATTAACTCTCCAACATCCACTGTTTTCCTAACCCATTTATTTTTTCCCCTTTGAAATGAATAAAAATTGTATTTTTTTCCATTTTCTACAATAACCAACATGTTTTTTTTACTAATTAAAAATGTTATTTACTGAAAATACATAGTTGAATGATTATTTTATTGAATTTTTATTTCGTTGAAATTTGTTTCCGGAAATAAAAGTCGTCATGATTTAGATCAAAATGAAATATCATCGTACTGTGAAATGCGCAACATTTCCAATGGAGGTCGATGGATAATTGTTGATGTTATCGACCCAGTATTACTATCATCGCAATTGCTTACACAGGATGAGTTCACTGTATCTTTGCTGATTGACAATCATTTTTTTATGGTTTAAACAAGATAAATATCGCAAAAATCATTCGTCCGGTCATGAAAGTTGTTTTTTTTTAAATAATCACACGTACAAATTTCCAAGAAGAAACAGGTTTCATTTATTGATTCATATTTTGAATATTTCGGAAAATATTATTTTGATCACACACACGCTAGTTGAAAAGAAATTATCGCAAGTCCATCGTATTGATCCGTATGTCGCAGTGGTAGAGTCAGTAGCTTATTTGGAAACTTCGAACTTGATTTCAACACATGTTTTGCCCTGAAAATGGATGAGATTCGATTTCATTTCACATTATAGTCTTAATAATGAACTCCATTGTTTTTGTCACCAAAAACCATTATAAACTCATTAATCATTCATACCGTATCATGTGTAATTTCATCGCGAACGGTGATTCTACCGGCAGCCATGGGCAACATATTCTTGAACTTTGAAATGTCGACCTTTTTCGATCCATCCATACATTTGCGACCTTCTGGCACTGGGCAATCACTGGGTATACCAAACATTTCCAATTTTTCCTTTTGTTCCTTGGTCTTATGATCCAATGCACTGCAAAGGTCGGGATTTCCACTAATTGAAAAGAATAAAATGGGAATTTATTATTAAACGTTTCATCAAAAAAAGTGTGAAAATCACTGCAATTATGCAAAACTAGTCTTACCTTAACAATACATTTCCATTCTTGCTAACGGTATAGTTCACCTATTGATGAGAAAAATAAACATTTTAGAATAGTTCGATCTAGATTTTGGCGGTGACATATAGCGTATTAGCTTAGTAATTAATGCCAGTTAGTACGTTAACGAGGTATTTAGTGGGATTGACACCGCCAATATTTCGCAAAAATCTCAACCATTCTTTAAAATTACTATTTAAAAAAATATTTTGTTCTACCTTTGCCTCCTTGAATCCCTTGGACGAAATACAGCCAATCGTTGTCAAAAAGCAGTCTTTGCTTAAAGTAGCCGTAAGGTTCTGATCTACCATAAGTACATTATTTTCGGCGCAGTTCATCACCGAGATCAAATTCATTTTGTATCCATTCTATATTGATGCGAAACAAAAAACCAGATATTGTTATTTTCATTCGATTCGAAACAAGTTCTATGAGAAATTCAATGAATAACGATTGAAAACATTTCGTTACGTTCAAAATCCGTCAAAGTTTTTTTTCTTCAGAATAAAAAAAATATTTTCCATTTTAAGTTTTGCATTCGATATGAAAAAAAAGAAGTAATTTTTATTTTTTAGTTTGAGGTATGAAGTGTAATTTTGAAAAAATAGCGAATTTTCCAAAGCAATTGTGAAAAAATACTTTGAATTGTGCGCACTTGATTCCTCAAAACAAATGTGAATGCAATTTTTTCTGAAGAATAAAACTTGGAATTTCGAGTTGATGACACTTACACAAGCCAAACAGTTATCCACATAGAAGTTTAAAATTGCCAACAGTGCAAGAGTAACACACAATTTGAAATGAAACATTTTGGCTTAACACAGTGCAAAATTTTATTTTTCAAACTAAGAAGACAAATATTTGTTGGAGAATATAGATCACGTTTCTGACTGAAAGTCCAGATTGATGCTGTCGGTGGAATAGTAAAATCGGCCCTTTATATAGTAGCTCAAAGCCATCATACGCTTGAGTGACACAGATCTGCCAACTGATAGCAGAATTGCCTAAATTTAAACAATTTAATCGCAAAATTTTATGGATATGATACAACCGATTCAGATAGCTATCGACTAAGTACAATCTAATTCTTTCCGTTCATATTGATCAAGGTCAATTGTGGACGTTTCCTCGTTGCTTGCTGATATCATGATTAGTATATTACAATTACACTCATTACACGTCTACAAAAAAAAAATTTTTTTTTTCAAATTGCGAAAACGTGAAAACAATCCGGAAATTTTGATAATTAATCCCACTGCGGCACATCAAATAACTATTTCAATTAAAAGGTTTTGAAAAAGAAAGAAAAACATTTCACACTGCAGAACTTCGGTTGTCAACGAATCCCATTTATCTGCCAATGTTCAATACAGCGTGCAAGCAAGATTTTCCCTGTGAAAAGAGATAAATGTCATAAATTGAATCAAATGCAGTCGATGACATTGAATCCGAATGATTTGAACAAACTCACCGTGTCATGGGTTGCATCGATAGATATGTCAATATTTCCCATAGCCAGGGGCATAAGAGACTTATGCTTCGAGATGTCAATTTTCTGAGATCCATCGGAACATTGGCGCATCTGAACAAAGAAAATCAATTTAATTTCTGTTGAAAAATCGTTTCAATTTCTGTCAAAATCATTTATACAACCTTATCAACGGGGCAATTTTTCGGTAAGCCGAATGACATCAGTGCCGTTGCAACTCCTTTCGAATCTTTCTGCAATTCGGAGCACACGTCGGTATTACCGCTTGTGATGCGATTTCCATTCTTCAAAATCGTGTATTTCACCTGTTTGAAAATGTCGCGATTAATGAAAGTAACTGTGGCACGTATTTTTTTCAGTCCACCTACCGTACAAGTTTTAAAACCAGTTGTCTCTGCGCATCCTTTCACGGCAATTTCACAATTCTTGGTCAAGGAAACGGTCACATTAGGATCAATCTTCAATACCTGATCTGCTCCACCGCAATTCTCCATTTTCACCAAACGTGCCTTATATCCATTCTACAGCCAAAGAAAAAAAACAAAGTCGATAAATGTCTTCTTTTCTTTAAAATTTTATTCAACAACGTACACAAGCACTGCTCAAACCAACTCCGATTGCTAACAAGAAGCAAACAAATAGTTTCTTGGAATTTTCCATAACTAATTTGATTAGGTATCGATTCAATGTGTTTAGATTAATAACAGCTACCGTCTAAGTGCAATTGTGAACGGCCGGCCTTTTTATATGCATCCCATCGAGATGCATTGCGTGTTGATAACATTTCATTGTCGGTTGCCCTGAACATGATTCATGTTACATGAACTTGATTCTATTTTCAATTAATTGCACAAAGCACACCTATTCATTAAGGTTTATCTTATTAGGCTTCTGTAAACAAAATCGGAAAATCTATTTTCTAGGTGACAAACCGAAAGCAGAAGAAAAATTGCATGACCCTTCCGAATTTCCATTCGTTGACCAAATTAATTCAAAATATTTCATTACAACAGCTTGTTGTCGAACGACAGATGTGCATCTCCACGGAAGAGCAGAATCCATTTCCGATTGATGATATTTTCAGCGATAATCAGATCGATAAAAAGTCATAGGCGTTGACATCACAGAACATTTTATTCCGTTGCAATAATTATAATGAGCCTTGCGTGATTACGGTTATTTTGTGGATTTGAACAGGGATTTTTTTTATAAACAAATGTCGAAAGGGAATATCTCTTGAAATGTTGAAAGTCGAGTTGATTCATCAAAGTATTTGCATTTTCAGCTATGTCTTCTCGTGTGGAAAAAAAATAACTGACTGACTTTAGATTCAGTTGACTGTAGTTGATTGAATTTATGTTTTTGTGTGAAGTAAATCACTTTTTCCCAAAATCAGCAATTTATTCTGACTTGTAACTTTAAATGATTTCAGTTAACTTTGATAGACTAACACCACACGTTGTACTGAAATGTCAATCAAAGTAAGTCATTTTTGTCCGAAATTAGTTAACTGACTGGTCAGTTACAATATTCGCACACTGGTTACCTTCGTCTTAGATGGAATTTAGTTCAATTAGTTGATGCATCCTTTCGAATTCCATCAGTTTTCTTCTATGTTAGCGCAAACCAAAATGGAACAATTGGACTTTAAAGATCAACCAACATTTTTAGACAAACGACTTTATTCACGCATATAAAAAAAACGAATAAATTCACGCATATAAAAAAATCCATTTTAGTACACCCAACTTAACCACTAAAAAATTGCATAGTTTCAGGCTATTCTATCGAAAATGATTAGTAATACTTCTAGTGCTTCCATAATTTCCATTGAAAACAAATCGGCGTTTTTTATTCTTCGCTTCAAATTCAAATTAACGGCAAATCATTTGGCTAATCGTCAATTAGCTGATAAATGATTTCGATGTTTTTGAACGATTTATAGTCGGGCACAACAAATGGTGAACTTTTGCTGGTTTCCAAATAGAATGTGCCATTCGGTCTAGTTGTGTTTGATATGATGTCGCCACCCATTATCGTTGTGACGTTGTTGAATGTGCATCGGTTTTGCGTAATCTCATCGTATGAAGCGCATTTGATTGCTATGAACGTGGCTGTTAACGTTTCCCAAAACAATTCATGTGAACGATGATGCGAACACTTATCTACAATCGACACAATAAATAGCGCTCGTTTAATTTGTAAATAACAAACCTTTTGTAACGTGATAAATCATTTTCAATGGACACATCAACTTACCGAATAAAGTGGTCAGTATGTTTCGTTTCTTACACCCAGGCTGGAGCTTGCCGCTATTCGGGTATATGTCAGCTGCACCGAGAGAATAGTTGAGTTTAAAAGAAAATAGAGTATATAGTGTGAAAAAAAATGGAGTATTGACTAACCGTGACCCATTGGTTTTGCCATTCCGAATTTTGTGATATCGGTGTGAATGACTTGAACATAATCGGCATCAGTTTCAGCTAAGCGTTTATCTTTTTCCGCGAAATCAAAACCCACTGACGCTGGATCTAAACCAATGATGATTCCAATTTTTTCCGTTGAATTCAACATTTTTGCCGAACAACCAGCCACATGCGCACCTAAGCTGTGCCCCACTGAGAATAGGCAGAAAAATCCGAGGTCAATCACAAATTTTGAAATAGACTGATTTTCAGAAAAAAAATATTCAGTCTATTTTGAAAAATAGAGCAGATAGATGAAATCTTAAAATTCACCGAGAGTTAAATCCTTCAAACTCATTCCATATTTAACCAGTGCTTCGATTAGTTCGGCCAATCTTCCGCCAACCTTTTAACATTAACATAATTCGTATTTAATTCAGAGTTTTTCTTTCGAATTTTAATGTTTTACTCACATCTTTCACTCGCCGCTTGGCCATGAAATAGTTCAGCGTAAATGCACCTTCCAACCAATCAACGACAATGAAATTATAATCACCAACACTCAGGTACACTTGACGATAACGATCGATAATCTCTTCCTTTGCTAAATATCCGTGAATGTGAATTTTTGTCGGTAATTCTGGATCGAAGAGTGTATCATTCGAAATTGATCGTTGGTTATCTATTCTTAAAACGGTGAAATTCGTTGGATTGTCACGTTTATATAATTTAAATATCACATCTTCATCGGCATCGAATGAACTCGTACAATCGTCGAACATTAAAATGCACACACAAAATAAAAAAGCCGTTGCACTTGAATGCATCATGTACGAAACTGAAAAATTAAGTGGTTCTGTTTGCGGGAGTAGCGTGACTGCAATCGAATTCCTTTCGACTGAATGCGTTCTTCATCCGACGAGTTCTAACTTACAAATATGAATAATATTTTTTTTTTAGATCTGAGATAAGCCAACAAAAATGTCTGTGCAACAAATGTCTAGATCGTCTGCTGTCTTTCGCTTTTTATATGTAGTTCAAATACACAATCGTCTTCTTTTAATCTAATCTAGTGGGTTTCCCTTTTGAAATGTACAAATATTATTATGTTGTATATTTGCCACATAAATTCACTACCAGCATATTCTCTTCGACTCAGACAAATGGTTTCAATTTCAATAGGGGACAACGGCTTCCCGACGCAAATTTAACTGAAATAAATATTTGTGAACACTGTTATCGGTGGTTTTGGTGTGGAAGTAGAGATTACCAGAAAATCTCAAAGTAGTTCAATTTTTGTTTTTGTATTATGGTCGAGAGTAATTCTATTATGAACAAAAATAATTTGTAACTGTTTTTTTTTTCTTCAAATGATTCACTGTTCTCTTTCCTATAAATCACTTTTCTTTCGAAACCAGTTAAAACTCTATCGTACACAAAATCAAACTAATTTATACGATTGAAAATATTTGCCATCTTTTATTTAAGAAAAATCAAACGTTTGAAAAACGCGTGAATGCAGCCTCACGTCTAACCCAAATGTGTGTAAACGTTTTGCGAATAATTGTAGCGATGGGATTTCTGATTACAACTCAGCAATGGAGGGGCGTTTTGCATAATGCACACGTGCAGCAACGGAAAAAACAGTACACGCACATTACACATCTAGCGTTGTATACACAAAAAGATGGTGTAATTTGACTAACTATTGTTTTTTTTTTCAAATTGGAGGAATATTGAATGAGTAGTGGATTGCATTTGGGTGAGATCGAATGATCAAGCTATTAAATGATTTGTGTCGCGTATATTTAGAATGACGCTAAACGCCGATTAACACTTAATCCACTGAACAATGTACTGTAACTGTGTAGAATGGGGCCAGATTTTACTGTTCCAGTTATTTTTAATGGCTGCATAGCGTTGGGCGTTTGATATTTCAGTATTTATGTATAAGTTACGAGTTCAATGTTATTGAAACTTTCGTAGTCGGGTATATTGTACGGAGGCTGGAATTCAGTCTCTAAATAAAAGATTCCGTATGATTTCGACGTGTGTTGTGTAATATCGCCTCCCATGATCGCAGTCACATTGTTGAATGTGCAATGTGCATCGACTTTCTCTGATTTCCTCGTACGAAACACATTGGATGGCCATGAATTTGGTCTTTAAACTCTCCAAAAATAAGAAATGCGAACGAACATGTGAACATTTTTCTGGAAAAGACGCAAATTGAAGATGAATTGTGGGAACTTTTTTCGGAGTCATATGAAAAGAAATTACCAATTAAATTAGTTAATCTATTCCGCAGTGGACAACCTGTCTAGTTCTTTCCAGAATTAGGGTAAAGGTCAGCTAAAAAAACGATAACTTTCATAGAAGCTATTTGTAAAAATGCGATATGTTGTGAGATAAATACCGTGGCCAAGCGAATGTGAGAAACCAAACTTATCACCGTCTGTGTGGATTATTTGAACATATTCAGCGTCCGTTTCACTCAGACGCTTATATCTTCCAAAAAAGTCAAATCCCACTGAAGTCGGATCCAGACCGATTATATTCGCTGTGACTTTAGTTGCTTTGCTGCTCGACCAGCAATATGAGCGCCTGTAAATCATTTCATCGTAAAAGTCATTAGAAGGACTAGACAAAATAGTTTTGGACAAAACAAATTCTCAAGAATGAACTTAATTTTATCAGGTAAAGTCTACCTAAAGAGACCGATAAAGCACAACTCAAATTGAATAAAATCCGCCTTTGTTCATATTACCTAAGCTGTGTCCCACTGAGATTGGCAGAAAAATCCCCAAGAAGAAAAGAAAAAAAGACGTTACTTCGTTGAGTAAAAAAGAAAAGAAATTATAATCACCAATAGTCAAATCCTTCAACTTCATTCCATTTTCAACTAGATGATCGATTAATTCGGCCAGTTTTGCACCAATCTACCGAATAAAATAAAAAGTTTCAATACCCGATGATCTAGTTAATTAAATTCGATCTGCCTTCAACTAACGTGGCGAACTCGACTTCTTGCCAAATAGTAATTGTAAGTGCTAGTGCATTGCATCCAATCGACTGCAATTCAATAAAATTGAAGTCTCCTAAATCCAAGTAGGCGTCAGTATAGGTCTTAATAACCTTTTCTTTGCTTTTAAATCCATGGATAAATATGCGTATCAGTCGACCCGAATTGAATGGTGTTTCGGAAACAGAGATAAGCTAACTAAAACGTGTGTGCACAGTTTCTCGATGTCTGCGGTTCTTGATAATTATTTTTTATAGTTTAAACCCTAATCTAATCTAATATTTGAGTTTGCCACCAAAATGCACAAATGTTGTATACTTTGTACACAAATTCACAATCAGCCTATTCTTCGAAACATTGTTGCAAATTTAATGCGGCCCAATTGAGATTAAATCCTAATGTTCAAGTTTATTGTTTAATTCTTATTCTGATACAAAACAACGAAAAATAATAACATTATTCGCTCATTTTTCGTTGTCTTGTATCAGAATAAGAATTAAACAATCGAGTTGAGCATTGTTAAAACTGATACAGTTGTTCACAGATCCAATTTTTTTTTTTAAATAAATTCTTATTATAACGTTGCGTTAACGCATATATTTGACACTACTTCATGCCGAAGCCACTACTTGAACAGAGTGAATAACAAATTCCAAATTGAATTCAGCTGAAGGAGCTTGAAGCAACAATGTCAATGGAGCCCACACGGTTCTGTTAGTTTGTCGCTAAACACACATACTACTTGAACGATGTTGCTTTTTTCTCAACACAACGATTCTCGATACACGAAATAAACTTGAATGAATGTTTGTCAACATTGTTTTCGGTGTTCATTTAATACCACCAAGTTCTGCTTGAATTTACAGAAGAAGAAAATCATGAATAAATTCAATACCACACTATTCTCGCCGATTCAGACAAATGATATCAATTTTCACACGGGATCGTTGTCCCTTCAACACACGAAGTAAACTTGAAAAAATGTTATCGGTGATTTCCTGTGTAGGAAGAGAGATTAACATTTTTCAAACCACGATTTTTTTTTTAATATTTCCATCACTTTATTACTTTTTTCGTATGTTCAATTGTAATTTTAATGAAAAAAGATCGTTTTCTCTACAGCATAGTTGAGTTTTTATATTAAAGTTCCACTGATTTTGTTAGAAAAGAATAGAGTAAATTTCATTCGACTTAAAAGTTTTCGTCGTTTTTTAGTAACTGTCAAGTACCCATACACTACTATAGTACAATGCGGACACGATTTTATTTATACCTTATCCGTTTTGCGAAGATTCAAGGAAAAAACATACTTTCAATCCAATCTGTTTGATATTTACTATCCCCCCTGACAACATTCAACACTGGTGAGGCATTTAGCATAATGCAAACAGAACACGCACACGTGTACAAATATGAACAAAAAAATGTTGTAATTCGGCTGACTATTGCCTTGTCTATGGAAAAATGTTGAACGAACATCGTTGACTGTTAAACGTCGATTAACAATTGTTCTGTAACTTTATAGAATAGGGCCAATTTTTTCGTTCCAGTTATTTTTTCGGGTTGCATAGTGTCAGGCGTTGGAGATTTCAGTCTTTATGTATAAGTGACGAAATCAATGTTATTAAAACTTCTATAGTCGGGTATATTGTATGGAGGTTGAAATTTAGTCTCTAAATAAAAGATTCCGTATGATTTCGGCGTGTGTTGTGTAATATCGCCTCCCATGATCGCAGTCACATTGTTGAACGTGCATCGTCTTTCTTTGATTTCCTCGTACGAAACACATTGGATGGCCGTGAATTTGGTCTTTAAACTCTCCAAAAACAAGTGATGCGAACGAACATGTGAACATTTTTCTGAAAACAACGTAAAATGAAGATAAATTGTGGGAAATTTTTTCCGAGTCATATGAAAAGAAATTACCAATTAATTGGGTTAATTTATTCCGCAGTGGACAGCCTGGCTGATCTGATCCTCCATTGGGGTAAAAGTCGGCTGAAAAAAAAAACGATATCTTTCATAGAAGCGATTTGTGAAAATGCAAAAAGATGTGAAATAATTACCGTGGCCAAGCGGAATTGAAAACCCAAACTTATCACCGTCTGTGTGGATTATTTGAACATAGTCAGCGTCAGAATCAGTCAGACGCTTATCCTTATTGAAGAAATCAAAACCCACTGAAGCCGGGTCCAGGCCGATTATATTCGCTATTTTCCCTTGTGACTTCAATTGTTTTGCTGCTCGACCAGCAATATGAGCGCCTGTAAATCATTTCGTCGTAAAAGTCATTGGGAAACTGATTATACAAATGCTTCACAATTTTGTTTTAAAATTAAGTTCACACAAGAAAATAGTTGTTTTGCATCTGAATTGTAGCCTTTTAAACACCATTTTCAATGCTTCAACGTAACTGATCTAATAGATCAACGCAATACAACTGAGGTGCTCAAAAACTCTTGCTCATATTACCTAAACTATGACCCACTGTGTTTGAGAATAGGCAGAAAAATCCCCAAAAAGAAAAGAAAAAAGAAAAACTTTACTTCGTTGACTAGATAAAAAAAGAAGAAATTATAATCACCAATAGTCAAATCCTTCAAATTCATTCCATTTTCAACGAGATGGTCGATTAATCCAGCCAGTTTCTGAGAAATCTATCGAACGAACAAACAAACAAGTTTTAATGGCCTTTGAACTATCTAATTAAGAATGATTTGTATTCAACTTACGGATCCAACGCGGCTTTTTGCCAAATAGTAATTGTAAGTGCTGGCGCCTTCAATCCAGTCAACGGCGATAAAATTGTAGTCTCCTATATCCAAGTAGTTTTCTGTATAACGTTTAATAACTTTTTCTTTGCTTTTATATCCATGAACAAATATGCGTGTCGGTCGGCTCGAATTGAATGGTGTTTCCGAAACGGCTGGTGAGCCATTGGGTTTCAATGCATAGTACATAACCGGATCTTCTCTTGTGTAAAGTCGGAACACCAAATCTTTATTGATGTCAAATGCATTGCTGTTGAGCACACAGATTGAAACGACCACAAAAACACAACTAATCATGAGCACAAACATCGCCGAAATTGTTTGAATTCGGTTTATGTTTTCAACAAAATAAATTACCGTCCCAATTTTTGCTTATCAAATATACACGAGCCACAGACAGTATTTGATTTAAATTTCGACGTCAAAAACACTTTAATTTAAATTCCACAGACGCAAAGCGACTTGCTTCCATCACTTCTAGATCACAACTGACTCATGGCCTCGACCGTGTTGCTAATTTGTTTTCGTTTTTTCTTCTTTTCTCACACAATTAATCGCATTTATTATACTCCACTTCGACTGTCGTTGTGTGTATGGCAGCAGTATGAACACAAAACGAATCGTATGTAGATGTGCATGTTGCCAATATTTATGTTTCGGCTCTTTGTGTGCTCATTCTAACCGTTGATATGATTACGGCGAAACAATCTTTTGTGCCTTTAACTCTGGGCTATCCCGCTTATCTTCACTTTATCTCTTTTAAACCGATTTTTTTCTACGAATTAATCGTGTGAAAACCAAACCGCGCGTTAATGATTCATGCCAAGCTTAAAATGTTTAAATGTTTGTTTATTCATTCGGTTTCCTATTAATAAAACAAATGCCATAAAATCGTTTATTTAATTTAAATTGACACAATTCATTCAACCAAAATACGAACGAAACAGGTGTAATACTGAATATTTACCTAAGTAAGACGAAAACGAATTTTGCAAGGTTGTTATACTCAGCCTATGGCATAAGTTATCGCTTTATTATTTATTGAAACTTCCATACACCTTAGACTATTGCAAAGCTATTATAGACACATTTACCTCATACATTCATTCCGCATCGTTGACATTTTGCCGTTCATATTTTATTGTCACAGGTCACAAATTGATTTGAGAACCAAATGATATATACTTTCCGCGCTTGTGTCATAGAATGGTCGTGTTTTTGTAATTGTAGTACTGGTGGATTTTATTTCGTTTGTATCTGTTGTTGAGTGATATAATTTCTATGCAATTCAATTGTATGTACGTCACATAGTAATGTGATAATTACCATTCAGTTTTTTTTTCACGTAATTCACAACGAATTCAAAATGAATGTAATAACTAACAAACAATGAACAGTTTGAACGGATGTCACATGCTGTCCACATTCTATTCTATTTAACAATCAAATCAGCTGATTTCGTTTTCAATACCTTGTTATTCACATCGTTCTGTGGGAAGGCAAATAAAATAAACTGAAATGAATAGAAAGAGAAAGATCGTATGATTCTGCATTCTCATTGTGATAACACTTTTGCTGTTCATTCAGGTGGTATTTGAAACACTCTAAATGGAAATTGTAGAGCAATGTGAGTTTGATCGTATTTGTGGAGGATAAAAGAATGAAAAATATATATTCGGCGGAAAAGTTTACTTTTACACAAAAATTTGCTTCAAAAACCATGCACAGATTGCACACTGATGCGCAGTTTGGAATATAAAAACGCTAATTGATTGAATAATTGATAAAGTATTGATAATGATATCGTGATATCTATAGATAATACACTATCTTTTGTACAGTGCATTTACATCGGCATAAAACTGCTTTTGAACAATATTAATTGCGTTTCTAATTTTCAAACTAACGCTTGCCATATATAATTGCCAAGTTCCAAATACTTTGTCTTTCAGATTGCGAAATTAAAGTGTGGTGTGTCTAATTGCATTTTAAATGATTCAATTTAATTTCACACTTTTTGTTATCTTCTTTGATAGATAATCACGTATTTACTGAGAATTTTCAGAATAGTTTACACTGTTTAAATATTCAATTACTCATGAATGATTTAGAAGCAATTACAATTGATTTTACTCTCATATCCATACCACCTACACCTCTTATAATAATTTTCCTCTCATACCGTTGCGCTCTCAATTTTCATGCATTTTGCAATATTTTGTTCGGCATTCGAAGACTGTGAAATGAATCGTCAATAAAGGTGTGACTATCACGTTTTTAAGCAATCGCTATCGCGCGGTTTCGGTGTGAAAAGGGTGATCAATATCTATTTCAAACCAAAAAAGTTCCCCAAATTTAAACATTCTTTTTCAATTAATGTGTTCAAGTATTCGTTTAAAGAATTGCTTGTTATCTTTGATTTTTTTGAAACGATCGACGGTTTTCACTCAAAAGAACACCATAGAGAGAACGAATCACATTCTTACGAAAGAGATAAAACGGCAATATCCTACAAAATTAAACAAATTTATGAGATTAAAAGCATTTTCCGTTCTTTATTAAAGTAAAAAAACAGTAAGTTTACTGATAGAATTTCTCATTACAGACTGAATGTGCATTTTGCACTTAATGTTCTCTTGGAATTAGGTGACTTTACGTATAAGCGACGATTTCAATGTTATTGAAATGTTTGTTGTCGCCCATATTATATGGTGGTTCGGCTCTAGTTTCTAAATAGAATATTCCGTATGCTTTCGGTATGTGTTGTGTAATATCGCCTCCCATGATCGCAGTCACATTGTTGGTTGTGCATCGATTTTGTTTAATTTCATCATACGAAGCACATTGAATGGCCATGAATTTCGTTGTTAAACTCTCCAAGAACAAGTGATGCGAACGGCTGTGGGAACATTTGTCTAAAAAAATAACACAATAATGTTAAGTTATGTGAATTTCTTTGTGGGAATCATATGAAAAAGTACCCAATATATTATTTGAACATCCAGGCTGGGATCTTCCGAAATTAGGGTAGAAGTCGCCTAAAAAATGATATCTTTCATAGAGTTTGTGGAAAAAATAACACCGTGCAACACATGTCAAAACACATTGGGGTTTCAAATCTACGTTCATAGAGGACCCCAATACAAACATTTCTGCATCATTACTTTCTCAGGAAGAAGTCTGAATAAGAAAGTTATGGGATTTGGTAGCCATTTCTTTAGCATATGAACATAATTCAGTGAATTTTCGATTGAAACACTGAAATTATGATAGAAATCTATATTAATATTTACGTTACTTGAAAGGTGAGACCGAATTTGTTGCAAATCTGGATGGGAATATGAATTTTGTAATGTGAATGCGTTAAAATAACGCTTCAGGCACCTGAGTTAGCAAATTCAGCTCAGCTCAGCTCAGGCCTGCTCAGCAGTAAATATGCAATCTCTGTTTTTCAGTTTTAGTGAGTTCAAACATGTTTTGTGCTATATCTAAGGAACCACCCAACAGATTTTAATAAATTATTAATATAGATTTCTATCATAATTTCAGTGTTTCAATCGAAAATTCACTGAATTATGTTCATATACTAAAGAAATGGCTACCAAACCCCATAACTTTCTTATTCAGACGTCTTCCTGAGAAAGTAATGATGCAGAAATGTTTGTATTGGGGTCCTCTATGAACGTAGATTTGAAACCCCAATGTGTTTTGACATGTGTTGCACGGTGTATGTGGTAAGTACCGAGACCAAGTGGTTTTGCAAAACCAAAGTTATCGCCGTCCGTGTGGATTATTTGAACATAATCAGCGTCTGAATCAGCCAAACGCTTATCTTTATTAGAGAAATCAAATCCCACTGAAGCCGGGTCAAGAGCGATTATATTCGCTACTCTCCCTTTTGTCCTCAGTTGCTTTGCAGCTCGGCCAGCAATGTGGGCACCTATAAATAATTTGAACATAAAAAACATTAGAAAAACTTGTCATAAAAGTTATTCGTGTTCCCAACAATTTGCACTTCAAAAATTAGTTACCTAAACTATGACCAACAAGGGTCAAATCCTTCAATTTCAATCCGTTTGCAACGAGATGATCGATTAATTCAGCCAATTTCGCAGCAATCTACCAAACAAATAAATTTCAATAGCCTTTGAACTATTCAATTGAAAATGATTTGCATCCAACTTACGGATCCAACTCGACTTTTTGCCAAATAGTAATTGAAAGTGTTGGCGCCAGAAATCCAATCGACTGCAATGAAATTGAAGTCTCCTAATTTCAAGTAGGCTTCTGTGTAACGCTGAATAGTCTTTTCTTTGCTTTTATATCCATGAACAAATATGCGTGTTGGTCGGTTCGGATTGAATGGTGTTTGCGAAACGGCTGGTGAGCCATTGAGTTTCAATACATAATACATGATCGGCGCTTCTTTCGTGTAAAGCCGAAACGCCAAATCTCTCTCAATGTTGAACGCACGGCCATTGAGCACACAAATCGAAGCGATCACAAACGCGAAACTAGCTATTCGCACTAACATCGCAGATGATTAATAATTCGATTTATATTAATGACAAAAAATGTACTGTTTCAATTGTTGTTGTCTGGAAAGTAACTTGATTTAACCACTTCTAGATCACAACTGACTCACTGCCCCAACCATATTGCTGATTTTGCAAATATTTATCTTTCGGCTTATTTGTGTCCATGATTAAGACGCAATAATCTATTATCGTTGATACGGGACTGTCCCGCTTATCTTCCCTTTATCTATTTTATACCAAACAAAAAATATATAATTTTATCGCGTGAAAACCACACCGCGTATCGATGATTCATTCCGAGCTTAGAAGCTTTTCTTTACTTATTCCATTTCTTATTAATGAAACAAATGACTCAAATTGCGCTTTTCAAAAACACTAAATCAATCAGATGTACAAGTTTGAATCCAACGACACACCATTTATTTCATTTCATATTTTTATTTAACAATATTGAATCCAAGCACATATCCATGGGTAAGGTTGAGAGTAGTGTATGTTTCATTGACTTTCTTACGAAAGAGAAGAGTAAGTTTCTTTCGGCTTAAAAATAGTTAAAGTAGAGTATGTATTTTCACTGTTTGTGGCTATGATAAAGGCGGTTATGTTTCATAAACCCTGATTTGCGTTAAACAAGAGTATGTATTTTGTTAGTTTAGAATACCAATAAACAGGAGTATGTTTTTCTGACTTTGGCTGTTGGAAAAGGCGAGTATGTTTGTCCAAATTGGTGAATATTATTAATTTAAGTATTAGACAAACATAATCAAAAGAACTAATCATTTGTACATCTGGCGGCTCCCAATACTTCAATTTAACACATTGGTTGAAAAAGTAGAGTATGTTTGCATGAATGGTTAAAAATATTAAGTTCTTTCGACGAAGAGTATCAGGAGTTCATAATTGTTAGCATTAAACAGAGAACGTAATCGAGCTTTGCTTATTGTACAGCATCACCATGAACGAGCGGTATACGAGCCAATGTAAAGAGTAAAATAACAATATCCCTGAAACCGTAGCGCATGGAAAATAACACAGAAGAAATGTGACAACAAACAAAAATTGCGAAATTGCAACGCATCGGAGAGAGTGAGAGAATCTCTTTCACTCACGCACAACAGCAAATATCCATAACACGCTGACACCGACTCAGTGATGTCAGCAATACAAATCAATTGTTTTGATTTGCGTTGGTATTGGTTGTCAGTGTCAGCGTATTGTGAATATTTGCTGTTGTGCGTGAGTGAAAGCCGAAAATATTAAAGTGTGACAGAATGTAATCTTTGTGATCGGGCAACATTTTACTTCATATTGCTCAATGTTTTTGACGTAAGTTTTGAATTAATGTGAACAATATTCTATGAATTAAAGTGGTTCGTAGGAAGAACTTCGTATAAATGTTCTGATGGTGAAATTGCGAAAAGACAATTTTGTTAATGTAAAAACAATTTCATATTAAAGTTAATGGATCTCATCAGTTTTTTTTTTTCATTTTTATAATCATCAATTATAACCTATCAGGTATATTACTACTAATAGTGAGTCATGCTATCAATTATTATCGGTACTTTTATTAGAGGCAAATATGATTGAAAAGGAACATTTGCGATTAAAAGGGAACATCAACAATTGATGACAGAAAATAACATGATAGCAGCACTAATTATATTATCAAATGATCGAATTATATTTTGTATCTATCAAAATTCACTATGCCAATGTGCAGATTTCTCAGGGAGGATAATTCGAAAATATTAACATGGTTTTAATGGACATGTTATGTAATATAACTTATGTTCAGTTGAATAATCGGAGTCTTCTTTATGAATGACGCTTCATAAAATTGGACATATATAACCATATAAGTAATGATTGCGGCTGTAAACTGGAATGATAAACCATTAGAAACAGCATTAGCTTGAAGTGATTCAATTTACTTTGAAGCAAGTTCCAATTTCAATTGAAAATAGTCCCTTAGCATGCAGCATAATTGGATGATGAATAAGGTGAAGTTGAGACGTTTCGATCTAAAATTATTACTTTTTACATGTTAAGCAATTGCTTTATGAAGCATACATTAATGCGATTGAGTTAGTTAACATAATTATATAATACTCATTACCTGTATCATCAATAGATCATCTCGAACATTCAAGTCAATATTGTTCAATTGAAAAACTATATTCTTTGTCTAAATCCGAATATTCAATAAATAATTTTATAACTTATTAAACTAAAAATAATGAATTTAAATGAAGCTTTACCTCTTTGGAACACCGTGCTGCAGTGTTGAATAGATAAAATGTCAATAATGGCGAATGAGCAACCCAAATTATTTGATCTATTGAAAGACGTTCATTGAATGTTGATCGATTAGTTTTAAAATTAGTATTTTGGATAAGACTTACTTATAGCAAAAGCAAGAAATAGCTCATCAAAATGTGTTAGCATCCAATTCAAGTCAGTTAGAATCATATAAAAGCAGTACGAGACTGCAGCCACTTGAGATAAACCAAATATCATATTTAGATAATTAGTCATTTTGTAAATGGAGCTGTAATATTCACGAATCCTTTTAAATCCTTTTGATTGAAGCCAAAAACTCATGGCATGCTTATTTTGTTTGAATTCATTATTGATCACTTTCATTTCATTGTGTAAGACTTCCAAACAGAATATATAGTAGAACACTCGGACTTCGCATATTTTCATTATTATAATGTAGACATATATGTAATCAAAGAGTTCGCCATTCAACATTGTACCAACAAGAAGACACCAAAGTGTCGTTTGGAGATACACTGTTGACTTCAATATAAAAAAGCCAAAAGTGGTATTGTTTTGATGACAATAAGAGTCGTTGATTTTTCCAAGAGTTTCCCAGAAAGCTCGATGTTCTCGCTTATGAAAAATCGAATCCACAACAATAAACAAATAGAAATAGAGCGTAGTCGAGTATTGAAATATTGAATTTATCGCTTCGATCATTGGCAGAGAAATCATGTCAAATATCAAGCGAAATTTATAAACTATGAAAAGTAACACCAACACAACATGCACGATGTAAATAAAGCAGGTTATCTTTCGATGTCGAGATAATTTGGATGATCCTGAATTGTATCCAAAAACGTCGAAGAAAGTCAAAAGATATTCTATTCTTTTTGGCAGCATCTCGATCCTAATCAATTGATTTTTTCAAATAATCTTGAAAATTTGTTGGAATTCAAAGCAAAGTGAATCGGGTTGATATGCCCGAAGTGGGTTTCAAACAATAAACGGTATAAAATTTTCAATCCAATAAACCAATGATCATTGAATTTTATTCATGTCCCGAGAGACATTATTTTGTAACCTGTTATGAGTTTTCAAGTATCAACTTGTATGAAGGCCGAACTAAGCAAGTGCGAAATACCCACTGAACGTGGATTGTCCATGGAAAGTTATGAACAACCATAATCGAAAAAAAATATTATCGATTCATTCTTTGCATTCATCTGAGTTCATTTGCACAAATTATCATGGCCTTTTGCATGCATTATTAATTGAATGCTATTGAAATGCGCATTAATTCCGTTTGTTTTCATCAATTTAATTTCACATGGCTCAAATCCGAAAATTGAAAGTATATAATCATATACGTAATAATTGCGCCTGTAAACTAAAATGATGAGATAAATTATTTAGAGATGGTTTTAAATTTAAATGTGTCATTTTACTTTAAAGAAAGTCCCAATGTCAATCGAGAAAAGACCTTTAGCATGCAGTGAAATCGAATGATGGATAAGGTGCAATTGCGTTGTTTCGACCTAAAAGATGTTTTTTTTTTAAACATGATATGAGCTTCATTTTTATACGAATTATTATTACCTGTAACATAAATTTATCGTCGTAAACACTAAGGTCGATGTTGCCCAATTGAAAGACTATATGGTTTTTCTACAACAAAAAATGTATTCAAATCACCATTATTTTGGCTATAATATTTAAATGAATCTTTTCCGAACTTTACCTCTGTGGAACACCGTGTTGCCGTTTCAAATAAATAAATCGTTAGGAGTGGAGTATGCGCAATCCAAATGGCTTGGGCTAATGAAAATTTTGTTTTCACCACTGTTTGAATTTTAGTTCAGATAAAACTTACTTCTATTGATTGCCTTAGAAAGAGCATAGGCATGAGTAAAAAACCAAGTAAAATCGGTGATCGTCATGTAAAAGCAGTACAAGATCGCAGTCACTTGAGACAAACCGAATATGTTGTTTAAATAATTAGTCATTTCATAAACATAGCTGTAATATTCACGAATCTTTTGAAATCCTTTTGATTCTAGCCGGAAATTCGTATCACTTTTATTTTGTTTGAGTCCATTATTGATCGCTACCATTTGATTGTGTAAAACTTCAACACAGAATATATAGTAGAATACACGGAATTCACACATTTTCATTAGTATGAAATAGGCATATACAAATTCGTACATTTCATCAACTAGTAGAGTAACTACAGTTAGACAACAAAAAGTCGTAATAAAATATAGCACAATTTTTAATATAAAATAACCAAAAGTGCAGTTGCGGTTATCAAAATAAGATTCGTTGATTGTTTCAAGAGTTTCCCAGAAATCTCGATGCTCTCGTCTATAGAAAATCGAATCCACTATAATAAGCACCCAAAAATATAAGGCAATAGAGTATTGAAACATTGCATTTATCAATTCGATTATTATTGGCTGAGAAATCATATCAAATATCAAGCGAACTTTGTAAAGTGTAAAAAGCAGCACCAAAAAAACATGCACAATGTAAATGAAGCAGGTCATCTCTCGCTTTCGGACTAATTTAGATGATCCTGAATTGTATCCGAATACGTCGAAGAAAATCAAAAAACACTTTATTCGTTTTGCTAACATTTCGAAATGTCAATCGAAGCAACTTTTTTCAATTATGTTTCGAATAAGAGTTTTAACGGCAAAGAAATGTTACAACACCAATTCCACCAATTCGAGCAAGCAATTGTAAAATTAGAAAATGATTTAGGTTTTAAAACTCATATTCATTTGAAATAATCTAATTATCGAATTTATTTTAAATTTCTTGAATTCGTTAGATCAAACATGTGTTTAAAGATTGCTGAGCATCTCAGCATTTCGTAAGGCACGGATATATCCGAGCATATCGACGACGCATACTGTATAATACAGTGGCGTGTGTTGCTACGTGCAGCCGCAACGCACGCCACTGTATGCGTCGTCGATATGCTCGGATATATCCGTGCCTTACGAAATGCTGAGATGCTCAGCAATCTTTAAACACATGTTTGTTAGATTGATTGTATGCAATCGTATGGGAAAACGATAAAAGATAATAAAAACTAGTCATGAAACGTAAAAAAAAATATGGCAATTTCATTAAACAAATGTCACAATTCAAATCGTATATGGACAAACAATCAGGAATAATGTACACCCAAAATGCGACAGTACGTCAAATGTTTCGAAGTCACATCCAGTTGGATGCGAGCATTCGTCTTTCGAATACGCGAAAATAAGAATGGATATTAGTGCGCGTGTGTATTAGTGCCTCTGCTACTATAACTATCGCTCAAGTCTCCTTACTAATACACGCGCACTGTTCCTTATTCTCTTGTTGGCGTATTCACTCTTATAATTACGTATTTGTCATACGTAATGTATAAATTCGAACAAAAAAGAGAGATAGCTCATAGGTCATTGTAAACATGAACTCGCAGTCTGTCGATACACGTGTGTTATGCACACACGATATACCTATGTTGTTTTTTTGCCTCTTAAAAATGGAACATTTCCAAAATTGTCTACAATTTGTTAGCTCTTGATTTCAATGAGACTTTAATCACACCCTCGAAGCGTTGACCACACATTTCTTTATCAGTTGATAGAAGAAGACATTTTACTACACTTATCATTGTTATGCTTCTGTTGTTAGGTTTACGAATACCTGTGTTCTGTCCAAAATTGAAGTGTGCATTGTTATTTTGTATAAAAATATTTTTATTAATACTTTCGCAAGTTGCCAAGCTGATAGGTAGCTGTACAATTCGCACTGGCATGAATCATTAAACCGGAATTTTTTGTTTACGCTAATAAAGAATTTTCCCCCGTCAAATACTTGCACAAGTTGAATGATTCATTTAATTGACGAGATAAAAAAGCCACTTGAACATTAAAAATAGCCAATTTAATCGCGCACATTCTTATTAATTTTGTCCCAAATTTCGGGAAATGCTTGTTCGCAATTCAATTCTTTTCGCATGCGATCGTATAGACGATGATCGAACATTTGACGGAATTCGTCTTTGGTTTGATAGCAATCGGCGTGTAACATTTGGAATCCATTCGCTTTCCGAGCAATATCCTCGAGTTGACGGGTTGTAAGCTCAGCATGGAATTGGCAACGTTTAACCTTGGCCGTACCATAAATGCCGATGTCCACATACATGTCATCGTCTAAGCCAGGAGCTGGATGAACTAAACCACCTTCATTCCATAAATGGAATGGACACAACCACAGCGGATATACTTTGATCAATCTATCGAATTTACGGAGAGTATCGGCCATTTTGGATGTTGGCACCAATATATCTTGCAGCACTTGTGTTTGTTCATACATTTTTTTCACCGCTTCAGTTTGCGTTAGTTTCAAAAATGATACTTTCACCGGCATCAACCAACCGAATAAGTATCGGAAAACCGGGTGATTTCCAAATGGAACAATGTCCTAAGAAAGGAACTCGTAATATTTTCAATAAAGTTTGCAAAAAAGAACTGGCAAAAGATTGCAATGACCTACCTGAAGTTCCCAGAATAAAGCACGTGAATGGCGATGGTAATAGTCTCTCAGTGGCATGTATTCAAATACTGTTTGACCCAAAGGGACGACACGTTTTGACGAAGTCTACGGCGAACTCATGAACTATCGAAAAGTCAATACAAAATGATACGAGAGTTCGTGGCGCTGCGAGCGCTCAAATGATGTTTGCACTGAAGTGTCGTCAGCTTGGTTTGACCTTTTGGTACAGTTCGAAGAATATTTTCTGCATATTTGAAGAACCATGGCTTATACCATTTGCCGATTTCGTTAATCTACACGTAAAAATTGAACGGGTATGTGAGAAGTTCTGATTCAGTACATAATGGCCAAAAATAAAAGGAACCTTCTCTATACCTTCCTATGATCGACTTCATGGTCGGCCACCATGACAGCTGTTATCATAACCGCTTCATCCAATGAGTATTGAATAGCTTCGACAAAATGATTGTTTGAATCGCAGCTAGCTTCGTTAAAGCGTTTGGCAATGTCATCTATTCCGAACATTGGTTCATATTCGATGCGTATGTATCTTTTGAAATTTGGAAATTGACAAATGAATAGAAGAAATTGAAGAACGTGGTGAAAATACAAATAAAAATTTACTTTGTGGCCGGTATAATTTCAAGTTCAACAGCAGTTAAAAAGCCCAAAGTGCCCATACTCCAGGGAATGGCATGAAATAGATCGGAATTTTCTTCACGCGAGCAATTAACAACACTTCCGTCGGCCAAAACGACTTCAAATGACAGGCAAGTATGAGTCAATAGTCCATAAATATGTGAACTGGATTCCACGCCAACACCATTAACCATACCGCCTACTGTTAAGTCTTCCAGTTCCGGCACAATAGCAATTGTCCAGCTAAGTTTCGCCAATGTAGCCGAAAGTTGACCCATCGATACCTAAATGAAACGAAAATTGAATAATGGTGCAAACTAAATAGAACCATAGATTGAACTAAGCAATACGATACCATGGGTTCAACTCGAACGGAACGCTTTTCTCGATTGATTTCCAAGATGTCAAACAAATTACAGTCGATTTGGCACATACTCAATTTGTATAAAGGCTTTCTAAATGACATGGTTTGATAACCAGGTCGTGCTGTGCACATTTTCTTCGATTTGTCCGTTTTATTCCAAGCTTGTACCTAGTTTTTATCAAATATCAATTTTAAATCTGCCGTAAAATAAAGCAAAATTTGATGTGACACAAAAATTACCTGTTTCTGGACTTTGCGAACTTTATCATCATGGGTACGTGGTGCGCTGTTCAAATAAAAAATGATTTTGTTACGTGTATAATACCACAAGTCATAACAAAATGACATGGGCAACAGGAGGAAGCACACAAGTATCCATCGATAGTCAACCAACAGAATCTCCATAAAAGTTTCACCTTTAAAATCAATAATCTCGTCACTATCCATGCTATATAGTTCTTTTTTCTATTGCAAAACCCTCTTATTAGTAGTCTCAAACAATATATCGATTTGGTTTCGTTCACACTATAAACGTTACTGAATAAATAAAAGTGTTTTCTACTTCGTCAAGATAGTTTATTAATAGAAGACGTTTTCAGCTCTCGGGTATAATTTATTTATTGCCTTGCTACTTCGATGTCTACAACCAAAATAAGCACTTAAACCGAATTGACATCGGTCTTATATAAAATTCGATCACTCCCTACTTCATGAGTTCGGTTGAAACAACGGTTGGTCATTAGATGTATCGATGATCTCAAGTGAAGTGCGAATATTCCTGCAAGTGATAATTCAGAGGTGAATCTATTTTAAGCACCTATTGTATTCATGAACAATGGACAATTGATAAAAAGAAGCTTATCAAGTATGCAGGTGCCTGTTGCACAGTACAGTTATAATAATTATAAATTTTGTTTGAATTATTCGTAGAATTGGATTTATCGTGTCAATCAGTGACATATTTGACATTAAGCCAAATATTAGGTGAACTTTAAAAAATGTATAGAACAACACTAATAACACATGCACAATGCAGATAATGTAGGCCCCATTTTGGAGGCTGAACAATTCAGATGATCCGGAATTATTTCCAAAAATGCCAAAGATCATCAAAAGGCATTTCATTCTTTTTGGAGTTATTTTTTAAACGTTTTCAATTTCAGAGAAATGAATTCTACAATCGAATTTCATTTGATAAATAAAAATGAATTTAAAAAATGTATTCGATTTTTGCATTTATTCTATCTATTGCATGTGAAATAAGTTGATGAGTGTTAGCTTAAAAGACCTGAATTGGATGAATACAACATTCTTTAATTAGTGTCAAAGTGGCGCATAGCGATAATGTATAAATTAGATCGATTTATTTGTATTTGTAAGTCATTTTATATAACATCCATATGATCCAATATCCAATGATTATTGTAATGCATTCTCTTTTGTCAATAAAGCTTCATAAAACTGTATGTATATAACTATATACGTAATAATACCGCCTGTAAACTGAAACAATAAACCATATGAGAGTGCACTCTGAGTTGAAATGAGCCATTTTACCTTGAACAATGTTTTATAGTCAATTGAGAAGAGTCCTTTGGCATGCAACGAAATTGAATGATGAATAATGTGCAATTGCGTTGTTTCGACCTAAATTAATGATGCATTTTTCAGATGTGATATGAATTTCTTTTCCACTTTCTTTACCTGTGTCATCAACATATTGTCGCCTCTAGCGTCAATATTACATACTTCAACGACTATGCGCTCTGCCTGAAACCAAATAGATTCAATAATTTATATGAATTTTGTTATGTTTTTTTAAATGAAATTGTTTTCAGAACAATTATACTTCAGAGGAACATCGTGTTGCACTTTCAAATAGATAAAGTATCAATAGAGGAATGTGCGCAACTAAAAATATTTGGGCTAATGCAAGATATTCATTGAATGTTTTTGTTTGTTGGTAAATTATCATTAGTATAATAAGACTTACCTATAGCAAACAAGGAAAATAGTTCATTTAAATGTGTCAATATCCAATTAAAGTCAGTGAGAATCCTGTAGAAGCAATACGAGATTCCAGCCACTTGAGACAAACCAAATACTTGGTTCAAACAATTTGCCATTTCGTAAACATGGCTGTAATGTTCATGGAACATCAGAAATGCCTTCGAATTCAGTCTTTTATTCATCTGATTTGCTTTGAATTCATTGGCCGTAGTTTTCATTTGATTGCATAACACTTCTACACAGAATATATAGTAAAATTCTCGTATTTCACACATTTTAATTAATAGATAATAAGTACACACAATTACATAGAGTTGAAAATCTTTTGTGAACACAATCCCTACAATACCCAGAAGTGTTACACACAAAAATTCGGTTATCTTTACAACAAAAGTGGAAATTCGTGGCTGTGAATAAGTTTTGTTGATTTTTTGAAAAGTTTCCCAAAAAATGCGGTGTTTGTGCCGGTAGAAAATCGAATCGATGACAATGAAGTAGTAACAGTAGAGGGCTGTTGAGTATTGAAATAATGAATTTATCATTTCGATTAGTGGCAATGTTGAAAACAATCCAAATATCAAGTGAAATTTGAAAAGCGTATAAAATAACACCAGTAGAGTATGCGTAATGTAAATGAAATGGGCCGTATTTCGATGTCTGGACAATTGAGAGAATCCAGAATTATACCCGAAAATGTCAAAAAAAATCAAAAGATTCTCGATGCCTTTTGGAAGCATTTTGATATCCTATTCAAAATACTTTTCCAATTGTTCTTCGAAAAGTGGTGAGACTCGACTTTAAACGATTTGTCTAGTTCACAACGTAGTTCATTTAAAATTTATGTGAAAATATTAAAACGAAGGAATCATTTCGATTGAAGTCAAATGAGCTTTTCTGTGTTGACTTTAAAGACCTCAACTGAATGAATGCTTTTGAAACAAAGGTGGACGTAAGCTTTTATAGCTTTTATGAGAAAATTATCATCGATCAATTTGATTGATTCAATTAATTGCATTCGACCACAAAGTAGTACTGATTGTAATATCGCACAGCAGAGCCGATACAATACATATAAAATCACTATGTTCACCAATAGTAATAGTGGTGTTCTGTCAAATTACCAATACAAGTCGTGCATGTTGTAAAAGTACTTCTGTGTGCTCAAGGACAGAAAGCTTATGAAGTAAAATCCATAATATACAGCTGTCACTTTATTAACATATTAATAATTTATTAATTTTTTAATAAAATGATTTTTTTATTAACGTTAATAAATATAGTGCATTTTATTAAATTATTTTAATAAAAAAAACGCCAATTTTATTAAAATTTTATTCAATTCTTAACACAGACGATCAGAGAGGCTGAAGAATATCGCTTGGAATTATGAATGCATAGTTTGTCTGTATTTCAATTGATCTTGGACCATTTGTCGAAAAACTTTGTACTTTCGATCGTGATAGTCATGAAGCGCTGGATTGGGTCGAACCACTTCACATCGACTTGCCATTCCCTTTGAGGCTAGCTCAAGCGTTGGGAACAGTTTGGCCGCACACGCTGCCAACATTGCCGATCCAACGAGAACCATTTCTTCTTCATCTGGCACTAATACTGGGATTGCCAACACTTGAGCATGTGTTTCCACATACAATTGACTTTTTCGCAATCCACCACAAATCAAAAGCGAACGAAATGGTTTTCGACCACTGTCTATTAATTGATCCAAAATGTTCCGCGTTCCATACTGCATTTTGAAAATAAACACATAAAATTAATTGACAGTTATTATTTTATCATCCAAATTTCATCAATTCAAAATTTGATAATCTAAATTCACTTACAGAAAGTGCCTGAACAAAGCCGAGATATGTGAGTGCTAGATTATCAACGGTTGCTGACATTGTCAGGCCACAAATCATGCCCTTGATCGTTGGGTCAGCAATTGGTGATCGATTTCCATGCAAATCGGGCCAAACGTGAAAATCTTTTGTCAGAAAATGTACACTGTCCAACATTTGTTCCTGGGCCATTCGATCCAATTGTTGACAGAGATAATCGAAAACGTGCCTACAATTCAATTTTTTTCAGTTCTTCAACAAATTTCTCATCAAGATCGAAATTTAGAAACGAAAATTAAAAATTATTTCATTTGATTGTTTCGGAGGCGAACTTACGTTTTGCCAGCTTTTTCGAGTGCTTCATTGTAGGCCGGATGACTTTTGACGACATAGTCAAGTAGAACACCTGTTGTTGATTGTCCACCTGAATGAAGGTAAAAACCAGGGAAAATGACATCTTTGAACGGTCCCCACAGGCCTAAAGTTGAAACATTGATTCATTCAGTCTTAATGTTGCAATAATTTTCAATTTTATCATTTTGAGATTGGATTTGAAAGTGATTACCGCTGGCCCAGATCAATTCCTTTTCCACCGACAAGTGACCTGAAGAAGATCCACAGATCGAAGCCACTTTTGTTGAGATCGAATCATCGATACCGTCGGCATGGCAACCAAGCAAACACAACGCGCCGGCATATGCATCAACCAACGATGCACCCACCGGTGTTCCAACATTCAATCCCAATTGACGAGCAGCTTGTTCATTTAATCCTTTTCCAATGGCAGCACCGGGTGTCGTTACATTCTTACCTAAAATCGCAAAATCATCCGCACACAAATCGGCCATACCAAGTTGCTCGTAGAAATCTCGCGACCATTTCCGATTGAATCCATCATAATTCCATTTACAGACGGCCGAACACAATGATCGAGTATCGTCTCCGGTACATTTCCACGTCAAAAAATCTGGCAAATCAAATAATTTACCCACTTTGGACCAACACTTATCATATAAATTCGATTTCAACCACATCGCTTTTGGTACTTCATTTTCCAGTGAGACTCTGCCGCCGATACATTTGATAAGCTCATGTTTGGTAGCATTTATTTGATCTGCCTCTTTTCCGGCTCGATGATCCATCCATAGCATAATATTTCGGCTGTTATCACCGGTTGTACTCACGGTCAGTGGCTTATCATTTTTGTCAAGCGCCACCAACGAACAGGTTGCATCAAAACCAATTCCAATGATCTTATCCTTTGGACAGTCACGAATAACCGTCTGAAAACACAGATATTTATCACTTTTTTTAAAGTTTGAGGAGAAATTCAGAATTGTTTTCGATTTTTAGACATTTTTCTGTTTGAAATTGATTGTATAATCATACACCATCTACCAACAGATATCTACTAATATGAACGGACCTGGTAAAAAATGTTTTTTCAATGAAATCTATAAGAGAAATGGATTTTGAATGAATAAAATCGTGACAAACACCTGTACACATTCGCAGATTCCACTCCAAATATTATCAGACGATTGTTCATAGTGATCGGGAAGTGGATTCCATGTTTTTGTAGGTATTACGTGCACTTTTTTTACTCGGCCCGTTGAATCGACCAGAGCCGCACGGCAACTGCCTGTACCAACATCAACACCAACCAAATACGTTTCAGCCATTCTTAGATCGATAAAAAATTCATATATTTAAAAATCTCACAAAAAAAACAGGTAGAGCTATATGAAAAACAGAACAAAATTCACAGATGTTACAAATGAAATAACAGAAGGTTTGAAACGTCGTGCGAAAAAAACAAATCGACGATTATCTTTATCAGTGCGTTATCTCCAGTTCAATGTCAAAAGCGAATGATTGAAACTTGAATGATTACCCAATGGGCAATAGAACTGGAAAAGACATACTCTGTGTGTACACACTTGAAATTGACAGATAAAAAATAGTTCCTGATGTCAATTTTTAAACGAAATGTAAATAGAAACGTTCATATTAGCGAAATTTTTCGTTCATTTATTACAAAAGTCTCGCGTATAAAAGTGACATAATGGCAATACTTTTCTTTTGTCACTTCCATCGGTCTTTCAGTTATACTTCTGGCAGTTTTATCAACTGAATGCATCTTTAACTGAAAATTCGCCTAAGTGTATACTTTTATATTCTACTGTGTATTTAGTTTGATTTTACACTCATTTTTCCATTTGAAATTGCATTTGAAGCTTGTTATGGCCTGAAATATTTTAATCATTAAACGAACTTACATTCTTTGAAAGGCCAAAGCACTGCATTACTGATAATACAACTTCTTAAAATAGACAAAGTGGTTGATAACATCTAATACTATACTATGCAAATCTTATATAGACTATTGGAACGAAATTACATGAAAGTCTAACGGGGATAGCTTGGAACACAAATAAAAAAATTCAAAATATAAAAAATGTGTCTTTATTATCGAAATTTTTCTGTTGCGTTATTGACTATGTTGTTCTTGGAATTATTTGTTCGGGTGAAATTGGAAATAAAATGTCAGAAGTAGGAAAAAAAGAACCGAATCATATTGACGTGTGCTTGATTGGTATTGTTGCTATCACATATTAATTATGTACATAGCAAAGGACTACGGCTGATTGGTTGTTCCTGACTTTACGCCATTATTTTCATATCGTTTGATTTGATTTCAATTTTTCAATATATTATGGATAAATATTCCATTTTAAATAAAAATTGGTCTATGATGGCGCTGCTAAGGAGCGAATTTGATGAAATAAATAGTTCCGCATTTACACAAATCAATCTGAAAATATGTTGTCTCATTAAAATGTATATCTTTCTAGAATCTCATGTCACCAATTTTACCTGAATTTAAATCATAAAACTGAACGTATATGGTTATATAAGCAATAATTGCGGCTGTAAACTAAAATGATGAAAAAATATAGAGGAAGTTTTAAATCTAAAACGAGGTAATTTTACTTTGAACAAAGTTGCGATTTCAATTGGGAAAAGTCCTTTAGCATGCAACAAGATTGGATGATGAATAAGGTGAAGTTGAGATGTTTCGATCTAAAACCATAGCTTTTTACATATCATAAAGGCAATACAATCAAAGCGTTCAAAATAATTAAACAAATACTTCTTACCTGTAACATCAACATATTATCCCAAACATTAACATCAATACTGTTCAATTGAAACACTATGTTCTTTGTCTGAGTCCGAATATCGAATAATTAATCAGACAAAATTATTTAAAGGAGACAATTTATGAAAGCTTTGTAATACTATTCATACTACTATACCTCTTTGGAGCATCTTGTTACAGTTTCAAATAAAGAAAGGATCAATATCGGCGGAATGGCAACCAAAATTATTTGATCTATTGAAAAACTTACATTGAACAATGATTTTTTTTCTGTGATTTTTCTGGATACGACTTACGTATAGAGAGAATGGTAATTAACTCATTAAAATGGGTGAACATCCAATTGAACTCAGTTAAGACCACGTAGAAACAGTATGAGATTGCAGCCACTTGAGACAAACCAAATATTTGGTTTGAACAATTGGTCATTTCGTAAATATATTTGTAATATTGACGAACCCTTCTGAATCCATTTGATTGAAACCAAAACTTTTTTTTACTTTTATTTAGTTTGAGTTCATTATCAATCATTTGTAATTGATTGTCTAAGACTTCAATGCAGAACACATAGTAAACTACTCGGATTTCACACAATTTCAGTATTAGATAGTAAACATATGCGTATTCGGCAGCTTGGCCAATTAATAGAGCAAACACAACAAGATCCCAAATCGTCATAAAAAGGTACACCGCAAACTTCATTAAAAAATTGCTAACCGTGGTGTTGCGTTGATGAGGATAAGATTCGGTAATTTTTTCAAGAGTTTTCCAGAAACATCGATGTTCTCGTCTATAGAAAATTGAATCCACAACAGTAAACCAACAAAAATATAATGCAGCTGTGTACTGCAGCATTGAATTGATCAATTCGAGTATTGACTGAGAAATCAATTCAAATATCAAGCGAACTTTGTAAAGTGTAAAAAGCATCACCAATAATATATGCACGATGTAAATGAAGCACACCATCTTCCGCTGTCGGGATAGTTTAGATGATCCTGAATTGTATCCAAAAACGTCGAAGAAAATCAAAAGACACTTTATTCGCTTTGGCAACATTTCGATCTCATTCAAATTCACTTGTTCAACTGAACTTGCAAATGAAGAAAAGAATGATTCGACTTTGAATAAACACTTTAATTCTTTTAATCGAATTTATTCTGAATTGCCTGCATTCATATAATATATAATAGTAAACTATTGAAATATAGAAGAAAGAAAACTCATTATACATAAGCCATAATCCAAATCGAATGTCGATTCGCAATAATAAAGCAATTTTTTTCGATTTAATCGATTAAATTGATCAAATTATAAAAATGATAATTCTTAGAGCCGATAAAGTACCTACTAGTTTAATGACATACATAAAAAATGCTACTGAAATGACAGAACTTCTGAAGCTTCGGCGTTTCGGAAACAATTTTTAAATATTATTTTAACTCATAAAATTGAATGTATATGGCCATATAAGCAATGACTTTACCCGTAAGCTAAAACAATGGAAATATTATTAGTGACAGCCATAGAATAAGAGAAGATTATTGTACCTCAAGGACTATTCCATTGTCGATTAAGAAGACTCCTTTGGCATGCAACGAGATCGAATGATGGATAAGGTGCAATTGCGTTGTTTCGACCTGCAAAAAAAACAATGCTTCCTTACATTCACACATAAAACATTTTAATAACACTCAATACTTGTCAATACCTGTCTCATCAACATATCGTCGTAAACACTAAAGTTGATGCTGCCCAATTCAAAAACTATGCGCTTCGCCTACAACCAAAAAAAAATCCAATAATTGAACTGTTTTATTTGAATGTAACTTCCTTCTTTACCTCTGTGGAATATCGTGTTGCACTTTCAAATAGATAAAGAATCAGTAAAGGAGAGTGTGCAATCCAAATTATTTCGACTAATACAAGATATTCATTAAAAGTTCTGCTCTTATAATTCTTTCTGTAGATTATTATTTGGATAGAATCGGTCAAAAGACTTACTACTTATAATGAGAATGGAACGAAGCTCATCCAAATGAGTGAACATCCAATTTATCTCAGTTAGCGTCACGTAAAAGCAATACGAGATTGCAGCCAATTGAGATAAACCAAATACTTTGTTCAAACAATTTGTCATTTCGTAAGCATAGCTGTAATATTCACGAATCCTTTGAAATCCGTTCGAATCAAGCCAAAATCTCGTATCACTTTTATTTTGTTTGAATTCGTTGTCGATAACTTCCATTCCATTAAATAGTACTTCAACACAGAATATATAGTAGAATACTCTGGTTTCGCACATTTTCATTAGAATAAGATAAGCGAATACAATTTCATACTTTGAATCATTAGTTAGAAGAAAAATCATCATACAACACAAAGTCGATGAGCAAAAATAAATCACTAATTTAAGACATAAATAACCAATTGTGGATTTTCGTTGTTGCAGATGCGATTCGTTGAATTTTTGAAGAGTTTGCCAAAAAATTCGATGCTCTTGACGATAGACAATCGAATCGAAAACAATAAACCCATAGCAGTATAAGCTCGCAGAGTATTGCAACACTGAATTTAGTTTTTCAATCGGTCGCAAAATCACAAATGTGGGATACGAAATTATGTAAGCTTTGAATAGAGTATAAAACACCACCAATAAAATATGCACAAGATAAATGAAGTAGGCCGTCCTTTGGTGACTGGATAATTTCGATGATCCAGAATTGTATCCGAAAATGTCGAAAAAATTCAAAAGATTCTCGATTCTTTTTGGAAGCATTTTGATATTCGTAACCAATTGCTTTTGAATTAAACTTTTGAAGAGAAATAGGAAAACATTGACTACATTGCGTGAAGGTTTACTTTATTTTACTCTTTCAAATGGATTATAATTTTATAGGAATTTCATTTAAATAGGACTTGAACACTCATATCGAATATTATTAAAGTGAAATCGATCATTGATGAAAATGAAACCGATAGTAAAATCTATTGATAAGGTGATGCGATGTGCAGTTCGATTAATCACACAATTTCAACAAATGTTTTATTCGTTTTGTTATCGAGTCAAATTTATCACAAATTCACCAATTTAATTCATAGAACTGAACATAAATGACCATGAAAGCAACAATTGCAGCCGTAAACTAAAAACCGAGAAAGAAGAATTGCTTATGACAGTTACATTTACAAATTCAATTCTCTCCTTACTGTAAGTAGTGTTTTGTTGTCAATTGTAAAGAGTCCTTTTGCATGGAACACGATTGAATGATGCATTAAGTGTAATTGCGTAGCTTCAATCTAAAAATAGATATTTGCATCAGATGAAAAATTGTATTCCGTGTTGTAACGAAATACCATTTTGGTAGACAATTTTATTATGACATTTTACCTGCATTAGAATCATATCATTGAAATCATTAATATCAATAGGATTCAAATGAAATGCAATCATCTTCGCCTAAAATGAAGGAATTGGCTAGAATAATCAGGGTTAATGGAAGAATGAATCTAATTATTTTTTACCGTTACAAAACAGCGGGTTACACTTTGAGATAGATAAATTATTAATGGTGGAGAGTTGGCAATCCAAAGTAATGTGCCTAAATGGAATATGTCAATTTAGAAGAAAAACTTGCAGAAATAATGCATTAGATTTACCAAAAGCCCTCAATACAGGGATATCGTTGAAATGTACAAGCAAAATATTTATATGCGTTAGAATCATGTAAAAGCAATAGAAAATTCCAGCCACTTGAGATAGACCGAATACTTCATTTAATGAATTCGCCATTTCGTATACACAACTGTAGTGTGAGCGTATCCATTTGAACCCATTTGATTCAATGATAGTTTTAGTTTCAATTGTCTTAAATTTATCGTCGATAGTTTTTAATTGGCTATGTAACACTTCGACACAGAATATGTAATAAAATACACGAATTTCACATATTTTGGCCAAAATAATCAGAAAAAATGATCTTATATCGATTTTATCACCACTTGCTAGGATAATAGTCAACTTACATGAGATTATTATAAAAGTATACGTTGCAAATTTTAAGAGAAAATACTTAACTTTACATAAATTATTAGTATAGGAATTGTTATTTTTTTCAAGAATGTCCCAGAAAAGTCGGTGCTCCCGTCTATGAAATATCGAATCCGAAATAATGAAAAAGTAAGTGAACAGGGCAGAAGTGTAAATCAATGTCGCATTTAGAACATCAATCAATCGAATTCCAGAAGCCAATACAAGTGTGCGAGTTATGTAAATGGTGTAAAATACAGCCAATAAAATGTGCACAATGTAAACGGAGCAAGCTATATTTGGATTCCGGCTAAATTGTGATGAGCCAGAATTATAGCCAAAAATGTCGAACAAACTTAAAATACGCTCTTGCTGCTTGGGCAGCATTTTGAATTATTAGTGTCACACAATGCCAGAATTTCAGCTTTGAATTTACACACCATATCATTCTTGGTATTTTGTTACTATTTTTCATTTCACTACAGCTTTCACCTTAATGAAATTGGTTTAGATGATTGATTAGGTTTAATATGCAACAGAAAAAACGACTAAATAAAAAAAAAACAGCTCAAAAAAGGTGATACACTAACACACGAGTCGTTGGATAGCAAATTATCTCACTGAATTATTGTTATCGAATTACATTTGTCATATTCAGACATAATTTTAAAATAAATATTCATCTGATAAGTTGTATTTTCATTTCAATAGATAGATATCATTCATTTGGATTTTGATGGAAAAATGCATTTCGCCTAGCTCTTATTTCGAATTCAGTTCTCTGTATTTCACTGGAAATGAATCGGTTGATTCAATGAATTTTTGTTCGAACCGATTTTTCCATTAATTACTTTCAAGCTCGCATTGTTGATGAGTCAAAAACGACATCGGCGTTCTAGGCGAGGATAGCCTAACTTTCAATATGTTAATGAAAGCTTCAAGCTGTACCGTCTAGGGGGTGTTTTGGAGTTTAACGTCAAATCTCTCCCATGTATTTAGATACGAGTAAAGCGATCTTGTCACTTTATAACCGACTTCTAGAAGAACAAAAAATCTTTCTTAAAAAGAAAAGGAAAAATATCTTATTTTCAAACTCACTGTTCATTTCTATGTGGATTATATATTGTTTGAAATTGAGATTATACGAGCTCATAAAGTTGAATGTATATGACGGTAAACGTAACTATCGTCCCAGCCACCTAAAAGTAAGCGAGTGAATAATTTACATTTGCAACATGAACAAATATGGCACTCACTTTGATGAAAGTCCCATTTCCCACAACGAAAATTCCTTTGGCATGCAATAAAATCGAGTGATGGATTAAATGCAACTGAGTCGTCTCAATCTAAAGGAACACAACGATATCTCATTAATTTACGAAGCTACTTTCATTACATAAGTAATATCTATGGTACTTGTATGGAAAATAAAATATTATCTGAATCAAAGTTGATTGTATTTAAATGGAAAGCGATGCACTTGGCCTGAAATCAAAGAGAATTTTCGATTAATTCCACACTGAAACTTATTCTTCATGAAAAGTTTTCTGTTTCAAACATCCTACCTCCTTATAACATCGCTATCAGTAGCGCTGTCAGATAAATACACAATTACCAAAGCCAAATGAGCGAGCCAAAGAAACACCACTGTAAAGAAGATTCGGTTTATTTTTCATTTACGTGATCCGAAGGGTTGTAACAGTGATATGATCGGCACATGAGCACCATCTCTACTGATTGCCATTATTGCAATGTAAATGAATAGAATGTCTGTTTCTTCTTCTTCTTTTTCTCAACATCAATTGCATACGACTTATGGTAACTCTCCGTAATCATTAGAGGTGGCGCTACTTATGCGCATCAATTGACTTTTGCATTAGCTCTTATGTACTGTGCTTGCCTTTTGACGTGATCATTCTTAATGGCAAAAGTGGATTCTTACGCTTGGATTTTATGATAGATAGCACTTTATAATGAATATACATCCAATTTATGTTGGTGATAATATGATGAAAGCAAAAGAAAATCGCAGCTATTTGCGATAAACTGAATACTTCATTCAAGCAATGCGTCATTTCATGAACATAGCTATAGTATTGGCGAGTCCATTTAAGTCGGCGTGATTTCATTAAAAAATGCAACTTTTTTGTATTTTTGCGAATATCATTATTGATCATTGCCAGTTGAAAGTGTAAGACTTCAAGACAAAAGATGTAATAAAACACCCGAACTTCACAGATTTTTATTAAAATATGGTATAGAAATACGATTTCACTTAGCTGCGTACCACTCTGCCACATCATTACCAAAGCACTTATAATTATTAAAATGAAATACTCCACAAGCTTGAACAGATGCCATCGAAAATTGAAACTATTTTGATGCGAACACAACTTGTCAATTTTCAGTATAGTTTCCCAAAAGTGTCGGTGTTCATCCCGTTGCCGGATTGAATCCAAAATAATGAACCAATAGCTGTATAGACATATGGAATATTGAAATACAAAATGTATTACAGCCATTATCGAATAATACGCTATCAATCCAAGTGCTAAGTGAACATTTGCATATGTCAAGTACACTAGAATTAGAGTGTGCGCAACGTAGATGATGAAGGCAGCTTTTCAACTATTGGATAATTTGGTTGAGCCTGAGTTGTATCCAAATGCATCAAAAAAATTCAACACATATTTTATTCGTTCGGACAACATATTTTTATCAATTTCTGCTTTGAAATTGTGCAATAGGTTCCGTATTTGAAGAAAAATGAAAACACAATGATGCTCATGGAAAGTAATACGATTTTTTAGGTTACATTGATCGAGAAAAAGAATGTAGAACATATTTGGTTAATGGCCATAATGTAATTTCAAAGCAAAATATTAGTTCCAGGAACACGATAAAATCAGAGGGACATTTCAATTTGATTCTATGTCTGATATTGTTTCAATAAAGTTTAAAGCTTTTTAAGTTCAAATGTTTCGATAATTCTTGTTCAAATGATTAATAATCATTAATAATTTATAAATAATTTTAATGTAGTTTAACGTGTTCATTTAAGGTAGGGACGAGGATATAAAAGAATTTAAAGACAAAATCAAAGGGGAAGCAAGAAGCTATTGGTTGTATTCCTTAAATTGATAAAATTGAATGAATATAACCATATAGGTTATAATTGCACCGATGAGCTGAAAAGGCATACTTATTATTTGGTTATTCACATCAATTGGTTAATTTTTCAAAATAAAAATGGATGTATTCACTTTGAGAAAAGTTTTGTTTTCAACTGGAAAAAGGCCTTTGGCATGCAACTCGATTGAGTGATGAATGAAATGCAGCTGCGTTGCTTCGATCTAAAAACACATGCTTTTTTAATGACGAGAATTTGTTCTATATGTAAATTATCTGGACTTACCTGCGTTGATAGAGTAATATTCTGATAGTTCAAATCAATCCTATGGAGATGAAACTTTATGCCTTTTTTCTGAAACGAAAACCAAAGATGATTACTTTTGTCATGGAAGCAGCGATGTTATGAAAATATACGATTATTTGAACCCTACCACTTGAGAACAGCGTATAAAACTTTCAGATAGGAAATAGATCAACATTGGTGGGTGTATCATCCAAATAGCTGACGCTGAAACATTTATTTCAAATTATAATGAATTTGAAAGTGATGATTTAGATTTCTTTAAATTGGTTTTTGACAAGTAATGTAAGATTTACTTATGATACGTGTGTTATGTAGTATGGTATCGTTATTAATATCAATATTGATGTAAAGCCAATTGAGATCGGCCAGAAAGAAGTAAAAGCAAAATAACACAGCAGTCCCTTGAGACAAACCGAATATGTCATTTAGAAAACTGCCCATTTCATAAACACGATAATAATATTCACGGATCCATTTGAGTCTATGGAAATCTGTTGACCGATTTGTGAAATCATTTTCGATTGCTTTCAGCTGGAATCGTAATACATCCACACAGAATATATAATAAAATACTCTGGCTTCGCAGATTTTGATGAGAAAAATGTAAATAAATACAACTTCGCTCTTTGATAGATTTCCTTTTACAATGATCATCAAAATGCCGAAGGCTGAAGCGAAAAAGCACAAGATAAACTTCAATAAATAATATGTGAATGTGGGTATGGTATTTTGTGGGAAATAAAATTCATCAATTCGCTGAACGGTTCGCCAGAAATGTCGATGCTCTCGCTTCTGAAGATTTGAATCCAAGATGATACTCCAATATGTGTACAATGCGGCTGAATACTATCGAAATATGAATATTTACATTTTGGTACTGACGGTGACGAAAAAAATTGAGTTTGTTCTTTCGGTACTACCTGTAGCATAAAATTGATGGCTTTAACTATTGGCACTGTCGATAAATTGAGTAACAGGCGAATTTTGTATAGTGTGAAGATTACTGCCATTAAAACATGTATCGTATTGGTGCGGTGAATTGCTTTTTGACTATTTGATAACCTAGACAGTCCCGAATTAAAACCACATACATCGAAATAATTCAACAGATAGTTTATTATTTCAGGTGACATTTCAGGTGAATCGTTTTAGTGTTATTCACAGCCATTGAACAAGTGACTGTAAGTCTTGGAAAGTTTATAACATTTTGTAAGCAACTTTTGTATGTGCTTAAATTTCAGTACAAATAAAGAAATTAACTCTAACATATTTCGAATCAGTAAAGTTTTTATTTTAATTTGATAAAAAGTGTGATGGCTATGACATAAAATATTCCAATTTAATATATTGATGGTATTGGAATGTACATAAAATGGGTAATTACACCATTTATTGTCTATATCTGGTGCAATTGTCCTTTACTCTTTATTCTTTTCTGCAATTATTTGCTGTTGTTGATGTCATATTCTTTGAATTGATAGAATTGAATGTACATAGCCATATAGGCAACAATCGCACCGGTAAGCTACAAAAGCAAAAAGTAATTGGTTACCCTTCAAAATGAAATGGATGTATTTACTTTGAGAAAAGTTTGGTTGTCAATTAAAAAAAGCCCTTTGGCATGCAACTCGACTGAGTGATGGATGAACTGCAACTGCGTTGTTTCGATCTGAAAATGATCATTCACGTTGGGAAAAAAATAGAAAAAACCTTTGCATACTCTAGCACTGATACCTGCGTCGACAGAATAGTGTTGTGATAGCTCAAGTCAATCTGATTCAGATGAAACGTCACGCTTTTTTTCTAAAACGAATACAAAAGATGCTGGATTTACCAAGGATAGATTTCTCTCGATATAAAAATCGTTTAAGCATACCATTAGAGAACATCGTGTTATACTCTCAGAGAGATAATAAATCAACATTGGTGGATGCACCGTCCATATAATTGAAACTAGAATGTTTAAAATTGGAATTTTTCTTGAAATCGATTGTCATTGAAATATTTGAAAAGTGTATAGTATATTACTTATGAATAGCCAACAATTCTGTCTTGTAAAATGCAGGTATAACCAATTGACATCGGCAAGAAAGAAATAGAAACAACACAAAACAGTAGCAATTTGAGATAAACCGAATACGTCGTTTAGAATGCTAGTCATCTCATAGACACAATTATAATATTTCCGAATCCATTTGAACTGTCGGTTATCCGGTTGTCGATTGATGAGAAAATTATCAATTATTTTCAGCTGGAATTGTAATACTTCCACACACAAAATGTAATGAAAAAATCTGGCTTCACCGACTTTGATTAGGAAAATGTAAAGAAAATGAACTTCTCTATCCGACGGATTTCCTATCAAAATAATCATCAATATGGCTACAGCTGAAGTGAAGAAGCACAAGATGAACTTCAATATACAGCCGATGTGTGTGAAATTATTTTGTGGAAAATAAAATTTATCAATTTGCTCAACAATTGTCCAGAAACGTCGATGCTTTCGCTTCTGAAAATTTGAATCCAAAATAATGCTCAAATTTGTGTACAAGGCCGCCGAATACTAGAAAATGAACAATTTACAATGATACAAATATGTAATGTCTATAGATTGGTGAGAATAAGAATGTACTTGTAGAATGAAGTTTATGGCTTCAAGCAATCGTCCAGCCGAACAAAATTTAAAAATTAGACGAATTTTAAAGAGCGAGAAAAATACTGCCAACAAAATATGCGCAGTATTTATGATGTAAGCCACTTTTCGATTATTTGATAATTGTGACACCCCTGAATTAAAACCACAAGCATCGAAATAATTCAAAGCGCACCTCGTTTGTTTGGACAACATTTTGTAATTGGTAATGCGAATTTTGTATTAGTTTAGGAGTGAATTGACAAGCTACGGAGTTGTGCGCCTCTTGTGAGTTTTTGTCGACTTGAAGAGCATTTATAGACTGCATTATTGATCTCTAATTGCATTGATGCATGTTATTTTCATTAGTTAGTATAGCTTATTGCACACCTAGATTAGTATTGATAAAGTAAATAATTTAGATATTTACATTCATTTATCTTTAAGATATGATTAAAAAATATGATGATGATATGGGTAATAATACCATCGAAGCTATTTGTGATTATTGGCGTTATGGTCTTTGTTGAATTGATAAAATTGAATGAACACAACCATATAGGCAATAATTGCACCGGTAAGCTGAAAATACGAGCATATAATAAGTTGATGTTTATTCATGAATGAAACTGGCTTCTTTACTCGCAGAAAAGATTCGATATCAACCAAGAAGAGACCCTTAGCATGAAACACAATTGAGTGATGGATTGAATGTAGTTGGGTTAATTCAGCCTAAAAAAGCATCAACCTAATTTTATGAACGATTTCCTATTACATCAAACCTTCTTAGTACCTGTGACGCCAGAACATTATCATGATAGTCGAAGTCTTATTCAAATGGAATTTTATGCTTTTCATCTAAAATGAAAGAAAGTTGTAAGAATTTACTCGTTTCTTTCGATGAAAAAGGAATAACGCATACCACGGTTGAGCATCGCGCCGTACTTTCAGAAATACAATATATCAGCATTGGTGGATGTATGGTCCATAATAACAAATTCTTTTCTCATTAAATGAAATATTGAAGAAGAAAAATACTAGAAGACTTACTTAGAATGCGTAATACAGTTTGCTCCATGGTTTGAATAACTGGCATATATCCAATTAACATCGGTCAGAAAGAAGTAAAAACAAAATAGAACGACAGCCACTTGAGACAAACCGAATACATTGTTGAGATGATTGGTTATCTCATAAATAAAATGATAATAACCACGAATCCATTTGCACCGATGGACGTCAGTTCGTTGATTGATGAGGACATTTTCAATTGTTTTCAGCTGAAATTGCAACACTTCCAAACAGAAAATATAGTAAAACACTTCATCTGTTGCAATGATAATTGAAAAGGCTAAGGTTGAAGTAAAAAAGCGCAGAAGGAATTTTAATAAATAATCTGTGACATTGAAGCCATTTTGTGGAGAATAAGATCCATCAATTTGATGAACCACATTCCAGAAGTGTCGATGCTCTCGTTTCTGAAGATTTGAATCCACTACTACATATAAGACAATATGGATATAACGCAGCCGAATACTACGCGATTGAAAAAAAATAAATTTTCATTTATTTTCTATGTATTGACGGTGAATTCCGTTCATGTTTCTCATACCTGTAGCACATAATTTACCACCTCGAGCCACTGTACTGACAACATATGTTTTATTAGTAAGCGAATTTGGTAGAGTGTAAACAGCACTGCCAATAAAATTTGCGTAGCATTTGCAATGTAAACTGCTTTTCGACTACTCGATATTTTTGTTAGCCCAGAATTGAAACCGCAAGCATCGAAATAATGCCAAAGCAATTTTATTGTTTTGCACGGCATTTTTATTATTTTTCTGCATGACATTTTAGTTAATATTCACATTCTCAAATGAACTGTGCTCTTCTACCATGTTTTGTAAAGGACGTTGACAAAATGAAACTCGTTTAAAGGTTAGTTGAAATTTAAAGTATGTAACTAGACCTTACTTGAGTAGTTGTCTCACAGCGAGCGTTTTATTCATTACAATGAATTCAATTTGCAGTTTTAGAACCTATACCCAACGGCTGTAATACAATTAATTGATTCCTTTTAGTTCTAGTAAACTCTAAGACATACATATGTGTCGCTGAGCATAAAAATGGGAATACAGATCTGTTACAGCAACAATCGAACATAAAATATTGTTCCCTGAAAACGTTACATGAATTTCCATCTAACGCGAGTGTAACATGAGTTGCATTAGAAACAGTATTAGCTCATGTTACACTCGCGTTGGATAGACATTCATGTAACGTTTTTAGAGAACAATATTTTATGTTCGGTTGTTGCTGTAACAGATCTGTATTCCCATTTTTATGCTCAGCGACACATATAACCTTGTGAAGTACACTCATCGCTCACTGCATAATTTAATTGAAAGCATGATATTATTTCAAATTAAAAATTCATTCCGTATGAAATGCTCGATGGATTATCCACCCAAAAGCTCATTCATGAGACGCTTTAGTGATTATGCAAATGCCTTTTCTCATTTGATGAATAAATGTTCAATAATGATAACCAAATATCAAAATAACGTATATCCTTCTGATGAAAAAAATGTTTAAAAATTGAATGTTGTTGATAGGAAATGATACAAGCGAAACCATAGCTGTTAAGGTCTCCGTACAATGTAAAGCACAAGGAAATTCGAGGAAGTCATCACGTTATTTTGTTTCTTGTACCTCGACTCCTGCAAATGGCGTCGTAAAAGCCATTTAACAATGTTTTATCTTAGATTATAGCGAAGCACTAAATTCTATGTTCACATGGTTCAATGTGAAAATCAATATATTTTCCATTATTATTGAAAATATCGAGAAAAAAAATGCCCGATGTAATATTATGTTGGCAAAATTTACCTAACGATAATCCATAGAACTGAATATATATAAACATAAAAGCAATAACTCCTCCCATAAACTAAAACCAAATGAAGAAATGAGTAGCATTTACATAGTACAGTCGATTGAATTTTTATCTTAAGGAATGTTTGGCAATTGATTGCAAAGATTCCTCTCGCATGAAATGAGATTGACTGATGCATTAAATGCAATTGCGTTGTTTCCACCTAAAAAAATCGACATTCACAATGAATATTTCAGTTTTCATTGCAATTTACCATTTGCAACCTGAACAAGCATTTCAACATCATCGCCATTGATGTCAATCTCATTCAAATGAAGAACAATACAATCGACCTAAAAAGATAGTTGAAAGAAGAGACAATAGAATAATCTATTTTCTATCGTTCGGGACTTTTTTGCATTAAAAGACCATACCTTTTCGTAAAAACGTGTCACACTTTGAGACAAATAAACTATCAAAAGTAAATTGTTCACATTCCAAATTAATAATTCTAAATGAAAAAAATGGCTAGTGAATTTTTATATTAAGTATAGAAACAACGGAAAAATCACCTAAAGCTCCCAATGTGGGAACAAAGCTGAAGTGTACAAGCAGGTAATTCATTTCCGTGAGAATGAGATAGAAGCAATAGGAAATTGCAGCCACTTGAGATAAACCGAATACTTTATTTAAAAAATTTGCCATTTCGTATACACAACTGTAGTGTGAACGTATCCGTTTGAAACCAGTTGATTTGATGCAAATAACAGTTTTAATTTCAATCGCCTCAAATTCATTGTCGATAGTTTTTAATTGGCTGCGTAACACTTCAACACAGAAAATATAGAAAAACACTCGGACTGCCCACATTTCGATTAAGAGAATATAAAGCAAACAATAAATGAATTCGCGATTACTTGCTGAGAATAATGCCGAAAGACATAAAACTGTAGCGAAGATATATATTGCAAATTTTAATATCAAGCACAACAAGGTAAAGCCATACGAAGCAGTAGAGAGTTTGTTAATTTTTTCAAGATTTGCCCAAAACAGTTGATGTTCGCATCTGTAAAGGACCGAATCTAAAACGATAAACAAATAGGCGGATATAGCCGAAGAATGTTGCAACGCCGCATTGACCATTTCAATTGATTGATATCCAGGGTGAAAATAAATTGTGTAACTAGTTAGGTGAAAAGCATAAAACACTGCCAACGAAATGTGCACAACATGAATGAAGCGAGCTGTTTTTTGATTTCTGGACAATTTCGACGATCCAGAATTATAACCGTGAACGTAGAAAAAAACTCCAAATACACTCAATTTGCTTGGGTAGCATGTTGAATGAACAACGTCCGGCAACACAAGAACTGTAAGCCATTTTGAAACTTCACTTTACTTGCAATCATTCATTCGTGGTATTTTTTTTTATTTTATCGCAGCTTTCACTTTAATGAATTAGTTACGGCTTCTACTTTGAGCGGAAGCAATATAGAATGATTAAGCTAATAATACACGTAAATTGAATTCGAGTCATTACGACCAATGAAATTACTTCAAAATGATATTAATAACGATTAAATAACGCTATTTTCTTTCAAATAATCGCCTTTATACCTATTCAACTTTGAAATTAAAGCCTGCTGCAATATTATTGACGTAATTGTTTTAAAAATATTTTATTTTGTAGAATTCTTTATATATTTTCATTTTTTTAAAGCAATTTTTCTCAGACTCCCGTCTATTTGATGTGCTCCTTGAGTTGATAAAATTGAATGTACATAACCATATAGGTAACAATCGCACCGGTAAGCTAAGAAAGCAAATACTAATTGATTGCTTTTCAAAATGGAATGGATGTATTTACTTTGAGAAAATTATGGTTGTCAATTATAAAAAGCCCTTTGGCATGCAACTCGACTGAGTGATGGATGAACTGCAACTGCGTTGTTTCGATCTGAAAATGATCAATCACATGGGTAAAACAAAGAAAAAACCTTTGCATACGCTAGCACTGATACCTGCGTCGACAGAATAGTATTGTGATAGTACAAGTCAATCTGATTCAGATGAAACGTCACGCTTTTTTTCTAAAACGAATACAAAAGATCAATGATTTACCAAGGGCAGATTTCTCTCGATCGTTGAAGCATACCCTTAGAGAACATCGTGTAATACTTTCAGCGAGGAAATAGATCAACATCAATGGGTGTATCATCCAAATAGTTGAAACTAGATTTTTCGTTTAAATGATAATATTTTCAAGTCCATTGTTGTTGAAATATTTGAAAAAAAAATATATTGTAAGATTCATGCATTACTTATAATGAATAGAGTAGTACGTCTTATAAAATGAAAATATAACCAATTGACATCGGCAAGAAAGAAGTAGAAGCAACATAAAACAGTAGCCGCTTGAGACAAGCCGAATATGTCGTTTAGAAGGCTAGTCATCTCATAGATACAATGATAATATTTTCGGATCCATTTAAATTCTTGGTAATCAGTTTGTCGACTGATGAGAACTTTATCAATTGTTTTGAGCTGAAATTGTAATATTTCCACACACAATATACAATAAAACACTCTGGCTTCACTGATTTTGATTAGAAGCATATAAATGTAATTAATTTCTATAAACAAAGAATCTCCTTTTACTATGACCATCAATACGGCTACAGCTGAAGTGAAGAAGCACAGAACGAACTTCAATATATACCCTGTAAAATTGGCATTATTTTGTGGGAAATGAAATTCATCAATTTGTTTAACAATTGCCCAGAAACGACGATGCTTTCGGTTCTGGATGTTTGATTCTAAGATGATACTCAAATATGTCAACAAAATGGCCGAAATCTGTAAAATGAAATTTATCGCTTCAACCGATGGCTGTGCCGGAATTATTTGGATAGCTAGGTGAATTTTGAAAAGGAACAGAAATGTTGCCATAAAAATATGCGCAGTATTTGTGATGCAAGCAGCTTTTCGGCTACTCGATAATAATGACAGTCCAGAATTAAAACCACAGGCGTCGAAATAATTCAAGACACATGTCAATTGTTGGGGCAACATTTTGTAATTGATGTTAATAATGTGAATGGTCTCTTTTCAGCTTCTGTCGAGCGAAAAGTTTCAGCTTGAAACGCATATTAAAAACTGGATAATTGATCTTTAATAGTATTTGTGCACTTTATTTTATTAGTTTTTCATCTAATGTATAGAATTAAATTCAGAGTGTATGCCTGAACTGAATGTCTGTGGCGCTGTATTTATCTAGATAAGCCCAGTGGCTATTTGGTTGCATACAAACAAGATATCACACTGCTTTGCATGGATCATGTAGCGCACAGAATGAGTGCAACTAACATGTACAAGAACCAAATAGCCGCTGATTAATGCAACTCCATTAGATCGATATTCCATTAATTCATCCTGACACGAATCTAAATATTCGCTAGCATCGTAAATAATAATTATTTGAAACGCAGTAAAAACTATCATGATGTAAGCCATTTACTCAATTTTATTAAAAACACAAACATATGTTTATTTTTCAAAGTGCACAAATAAAATTTACAATGTATTGTGATGTGTTGCCTTTGTTTTAGACGAGCTCATAGAATTGGATAAAAATCACCATGAACGCCACTATTGCTCCAGCAAACTGAAACAAAGCCAATCAATAATTTATTCCGAAATTTGTACCAATTTACTCACTTTAAGAAATGCTCTGTTATCTATTTGGAATAGCCCTTCAGCATGCAATGTAATGGAGTGATGGATGAAATGCAGTTGGGTTGTTTCGATCTATGCAAATATATTTCGCACCCGGTTAATAGGTTTTCATCTCATAAAATACATATATGTTACCTCAGTCAAGATTGTCACATTGTACGAATCAAAGTTAACTTCATGAAGATGGAAACCAATAAATTTTGCCTTAAACCAAATGTTCAAGAAATTGTACAGACATTTTTGTTTTGTTATTTTGCTCCGAAAATCCTACCTTAGTGAAGCATCGTGTCGCACTTTCAGATAAATACAAGATTAGCAATCCTGAATGTATGAAAAAAATTATGCTTGCTGAAAAGGACTTCTCGTTATTACGATAACAACGCATTGGTAAAATATTTCATCAGAAAATAAACTGGTCAACACTTACTCAAATTGAATGCCATTGGAAGTTCGTCAAAGTGAATAAAAAACCAATTTAAGTTGGTCAAAATGTGGTGAAAACAATATGAAACTATAACTATCTGTGAAAAACTGAATACTTTGTTCAAATCATTTGTCATTTGGTGAATATTGTGGTGGAATTCTCGGATCCATTTAAGTCGATGTGCCGTTATTAAGAAACGCGACTTATTTCTAATTTTCCTGATGTCCTCATCAATGATTGTCAGTTGAAATTGTAAAATTTCCAGACAAAATATATAATAAAATACTCTGACTGAACAAATGCTTGTTGTGGAATGATAAACGAAGGTGAATCGATTGGCCATCTCATAATTCATTAAAATCATTATTAAAATACACATAAATGATACCAAAAAATATTCCACAAATTCCAGCACATAGCATCGAAGAGTGTAACTGTATTGATGTGAACACAATTGATTCATGCGTTGGATAATTTGCCAGAAATCGTGATGCTCTTTTCTATGAAGAATCGAGTCCAAAATAATAGTCCAATAGGCATATAAACCAGTAAACGAATATATTGTATAATTTATAACTTCCATTAACCGATAATAAGAAATCAATTCAATTGTGAACTGAACTTTGGAAAATGTGAAGTACGCAAGTATAATCAAATGCATAATATAGATGATAAAAGCAGCTTTACGGCTGTTGGATAGCTTAGTTATTCCGGATTTGTATCCAAAAACGTCAAAAAGTATTAACATGTATTCAATTCTTTTGGGCAGCATTTCGATATTTTTATTATGTCATCCACAACACAACAATTGTTTCTAAAAACTTATTTAAATATACACAATTTACATAAACTTGACGGCTAAAGTCAATTAAGTCTTATTTGATGAATTCCATAATCACGAAATATCAAATACAATAAATAATCTCATAAAAAAAAATTTAATGAAAAAACGTGATCAAATGTAACCTCCATTACCGTCATATTGTTTTTATTAGATCAAACGTGATAAACACGATGTTGATGCAACGATATTCGAAGTAATTCCAATTGCAACGACCATGGTCATTGAGTGCACTCTTAAATATTCGTCTGGCGAAAATATAATGATTTTGTGTGTGTTACATTTCTTTATGAACGAAATTTTAAAAATTATTCTGATTTTCGATCTACTTCTTGAGCTACATTCCAAATAACAACCATTTATAGGTCGTCAATCAAACGTTTTCGCAGAGAAATATGAAATTCATAATAATTGCTGTCTACACGGAATTCTTCAACATTATAACTTCTTACATCAAATTTAATGCTATGGCTATCGTCGCCCAAGTATGGATAGTTCCAAATCAATAGAATTTCGCTAGTAGAGTTTTTTGCTTTTAAAGTCACCCATCCGTCAGTTCCTGAAGGAGTAAACGATCGACCAGCCGAACAAACATAAAGCCATCTGCTGGCATTTTTGCCGAATGCTTTTCCTTTTGGTGATCGTATTTCAGTCGAATGATCACTTGGCGATGGTGTCCATTTACCTGAGAGGTAGATACGAGATTACAGATTTGTAAAGACTTAAAAAGATCCCTGGCATTTACCCCAATTCAGTCCAGCGTCTGTTTTATCAAAAGAACCATTTTCAGCCGTAAGCCGGCCGCAGAAACGTTTATACTCTACAAATGGGGACACTCCGTTTTCGCCATGTGAAAATATGTTATTCGCGGTGCTTGCAAAAAATACAAAAATTAAAAACAAATTCATCATTTTGAAACACATTTGCGTTTCTTCAACACAATTTTTTCACTATTAGTTTGGAATGTGAAGTATCTCGGCCAAAAACTGACTGTTAATGCAATGCGATACACGCAATTTATACAATCTGAAATGAACGATTGTTGAAGATATAAAATACTTGAAACTTTATTATCAAACAACGGTGAGTAGAAACAATGTAACGCTCGCTGAAATACACATTTTCAATTCAAGCTGAAAGGTAAATGACATTTATTATGAAGTGAGTGCTGTTGGGGCACTTGAAATGCAACAAAGTAAATAAAAGTTGCATTCATAATGAGACGAAATTTCAACATCACCAGAAAGATAGGATAAGAGAACTTGAGAGCGAATTCATTATTTATTCTTCACATACGTTTGTCGTATTTCATTCAACAATAACTTCTCATTATTACAAGCTTCATTTTTAATTGAAGTGTGTTCAATGCTCAATTTGTTCAAAATCGCGATGCGATTTCCACAATAGAATGTGATTTTACACAAAAAGCCTAATGAACTTGTTACTTTTCCGCAAACTTTGTTTGTTAGGAAAAGTATTGGTGTTACTAGCCAAAATTTCATGACATCTCCTCTTTCGGACCACTATAACGTCACGCCAAACTTAAAAAAGCACATATCTGTACACTAGGCAATGTAGATGGGATCAAATCCTATCGATCAAAAAGTTGACAAGATAATTGAGATCTGTAAAAGCCAAAAGTTTTGGCATGTTGAGACAAAGCTTCGGATTGATTTTTAGCCCATTCTGATCTACCAATTTCGTACCATAAGCCTCCGACTGAGGACCTGGAAAACCTTGAAAAATGACACTTTTGTATGAAAAATCGCCCAAAAAGCCATTTTTCAGGGTTTTGATCAAGGCAAACTGCCATTTTTTTGCAAAAATAATGGGAGTCTGTGAACGACCGAACACCTACTTGCCCATAAATTTGGTCCGAAATCAACATTTCTTGAAATTTTCCTCGAAAAATAGTCTTTTGTATGAAAAATCACAAAGAAAGCCATTTTTTAGGGTTTTGGTCAAAGCAAACTGATGTTTTTTTGCAAAAATAATGGGAGCCTTCAAACAACCGAACACCTAATTGCCCATATATTTGGTCCGAAATCAACATTTCTTGAAATTTTTGAAATTTTGTTCGAAAATGACACTTTTGTATGGAAAATGGTCGAAACAGTTATATTTTAAGGTCGAAAATGCTATGAAAAAAGGGTCCATTGAAATTTTGGTTAAACATTAAGCGGGCGGTAAACTAAATTGCTACGGAGCGGAAAAGTTTGGATTATGTATGTAATTCGTTTTATTTCTCTAGATGATTTTGCAGTTTGGTTTCGTGTTCATCGATTACTTCAATACATTTCAAAAAACTGAATATATGTTGACATGAAAACTGCAATTGCTCCAGTGAGCTAAAGAAAGAGAAAATGAATTTAATGGATTTATTCACTGAAGATGGAACCAACGTGTTTGCCTTGAGAAAAATTCCATTGTTAATTTGATAGAGTCCTTTCGCATGTAAAGACATCGTATGATGAAATAAGTGCAACTCCAATGTTTCAACCTAAAAAGCGAATTACATTTCATGAAGAGAAATGTTGACTGATAAAAGTGCAATGTCATGGTTTCAACTATGACCCTATTAAAACACTAGAATACGTTGCTAATCTTGTGTCGTGATGAATTTGTACTTTAATTTGAATTAAAAAAACAATAAAATCTGCCTGACCTGCGTTACTAGCTCCAAACTAAGGTGACAGATGTTTATTTCATTCAAATGGGAAGAGATTTTAATCGTCTGGAACAGTTTGAAATGAAAAAAATCAATGAAAATTCCCAGTATTTCAAATGGTTGATTTCTCGTGGAAAAACATACTGTAATGTAACAATTATGAGCTGCACGAAATAAATAGAATATTATAATTTGCGTATGACCGATCCAAGTTGTGATCACTGAAATATATTAAAATTCAATCTTAACCAAACTCTGGATAGATCTCAGATAAAATGTTTCGTTAAAAAAAATCTTTGAAATGCTTACGAATATTTTGTGCAAGAGTGTACTTGTCAAAGGTAGAATAAAACCAATTCAAGTTGGTGACAAAGCTATAAAAGCAAAATAGTATGGTGGCAGCCTGTGACCAAGCGAAAACTGTGCTCAAAAGTTCCATCATTTCACTGACGCAATAATAATACTCTCCTATCCATTTCATTCGTTTCGATTCAAATTCATAAAATGTAGAAGTTTCTGGTGCACCCAATTGATATGAATGCCTTGTTCGAACAATGTTTAGTATGCATTTTATCGTCAACATTTCATTTTCAATTGTTTTCAACTGTTGATAAACAACTTCTAAGCAAAATATATAGTAGAATATTCGGATCTGGCAGATCGAAATAAGGATAATGAACGCAAAAACCGAATTTGAGTTTGGAAATCCGTTGGATGCGTAGATGAGCATATATAAAATTATTGACATTAACATATATTCTGTGAATCGCCATAAATAATTGTTGAAATGTATATTTTGTCTGCAAAAACACTTATCAATCCGTTGTAAAATGTTCCAGAATGAGTTATGCTCTCGGCTGTAAACGAATGAGTCTATGATGATTAACCAATAGGTGTACATTGCAGCTGTATACTGTGCGAATAAAATTACATTTATTTTTTTTCTGTAGTGATGACGAATGCCGGTCGAACAAATTCAAGTTCGTTTTTTTTTGTACCTGAATCATTTCATTTATCGTTTCGAGTATTCCGCTTAGGGCTGATAATTCGACGAAAAAATAAAATTGGTATAACGTGAAAGCCATTGCGAATAAAAAATGCACAAAAATGATACAAAATCTCCCATTTCTACTATTCGATAATGCTGAGGATCCGGTGGTATAGCCCCAAACATCAAAAAACGTTAAAATAAACACAATTTGTCTTTGTAACATGTTGGTGTTTTTATTTAAATAAGCGAAAATGTTCGATGGTCCGCATTGCTTACTTCAACCAGAACAATATGGAACAAACGACATATCTAAATAAAATTATCAGCATAAATGCGACAGCACATTGATGATAGAACATTTAATATTCCAAAAGCAGTCGAGTACTGATAGTAACATTATATTTGTAATAATGATAATTGGTTGCTTTCAAATTGATGAAAAAGCTGATTTTTGAATTCCTTCGAAGCTTAATGCATTTCAAAAAATTGGATAAATATGGAAAAATAAGCAATAGTTGCACTGGTAAGCTAAAAATGAACATAAATATATTGAAAGCATAAGCTTTGATGAAATGAGTATTGGGTTTACCTTCAGCAAAATGCCATTATCAATCAAAAAGAGGCCCTTTGCATGAAGGCAAATTGAATGATGAAGTAGATGCATTTGTGTCGTTTCGATCTGGACACCGAAATCGACTTCTTTGATTACAAGTTCTTCATTTAACGTTTGATTGGAGTGTAAAAATCGGCAATCGATTGCATATAAATGCGAGTGGATATGTTTTATCTTGAAACAAAGGACACAACCGATTTGAATGGAAATTTCTTTTTGTTCCTTCAACACATACCTTTTTTGAAAGCCTGAATGCACTATGAAACAAATACACGATAACCATCTGTGAGTATAAGAACCAAACAGCTAAAACTATAAAAAAAATTAAGAAAACATAAACTTGAAAAAAAAAATTAATTTCACATACTTAGAAGTTGTATAGTAGAATACTCATAATAATGAGCATAAATCACATTCACACCGGTTAAAACAGTGTAAAACCCAAATAAAACGGCTGCTGCATTTGACCAACCAAAAAACTCGTTCAACAGAGTTGTCATCTCGTGAATGTTTGCATAATATTCTCGAAACCATTTCAGTTCATTTGAGTAAGACGTATTATTTAATTGCATGGTCTTCAACTCTCTTTCGATCATTTTCAATTGAAAGTGTATTACCTCCAAACAAAATAAATAGTAGAATATTCGGATTTGACAAACTGTTATCAAAGTGAGATACACAAAAATTGAATCAATATTGTCAAAATTCTGCGTTGAATGAAATAGAAGAAAAAAGGAAACTGCTATAAAAAAGTATGCACTTATTTTTAAAATAAAGCGTTGAAAAGAATTCGTTTGACGACAGAAACAGCTGTCGATACGCTGAAGAGCATCCCAAAACTGTTTGTGCTCATTTCGATGGAACAATGAATCCAATATTATTATCCAGTAGTTATACACTGGAGCCGAAAATTGAGCGGACACATTCACCACTTCAACAATTTCCAAATGATGGTGCGACGGTAAGCAGAGCGTTAGATACACTTTGTATACAGTGAAGAAAGCAACCAAAAAAATATGAAACATGAATATAAGGTAAGTGATTTTTCGGTAACGAGAGAGACTGGATGATCCAGTGGCATAGCTCCAAACGTCGAAAAAGTTTAAAAAATACACAATTTGTGGAGGTAACATCGTCGAACAGCTTCTGTGTTTCTAATAAACCATTTTGAAAGGTGTACCAGCTGATATTTTAAATGAATTTTCCGGAACCAAACTGTCAGTGTGTCTGTGTATGTGTCTGTGCACAATGCACATATTCATTTATTGCTGTTTAATTTGATTGGAAGCATGATAAGTGACTATCTTGGGTCCCTGTTATTAATTAGTTATTTCTTGATAAATTGAATTGACCATTCCATTCGAAATTACAAAGAATGATCGGCAGCTTTACTTCATCGATGACAACAAAAACCAAATCTGAGCTAAATTTCGTAACCCAAGGTCGACTCCACACTTAACTTTTAAATGTGACACCTCGGTAAGTGTGAGCATTCGTCTTGCGACAAAGAGAATGAAAACAAGTGCGCGTGTGCTAAGCACTAAGTGTGTCTGATGCGATGCTTCTAAATGTAGCGACTAACAGACACACACACACTTGTTTTCATTCCCTTTGCCGCTTATTCGCAAGACGAATGCTTTTATTTTGCACGATTTACACAGAGAATATGTTCTGAATGTAAGCAAAGAATAGAAAACGTTCGTTCAAAGTTTGATTCATGTAAGAAATCCGCTCGAAGATTGAAGGATCTTTTTCACATGGAGCTTGCAAATAAGACACCACGCTCCACGACCTTTTTCTTCTTGAGGTCCTGATCAAAATATTTGAAGCTTTCAAGACTTTTCGTTTAATGCTAGCAAGCTTGCTTTTGTTTTTGAAGAAAAAATCGTTTCACTCAGAATTGAGTGTATACCTTCTTCAGTGTGCATTTTTGAAACAACGGTTCTAACTGCGAAATAAAAGTTTTACTCCAAACTAAATGATAATACTATGTGCCAGTGAAATTTTGAAATACGGTCGTCTGTCTTGGTCAAAAATCGATCTGGCGACCTCCATGTGAAAAATGTTTGACTTCGTATGGAATGGTCGAATAGAAAAATCAATTCATTAAACTTAATTTCAAAATTACAACAACAACAATACACTTTTAAAGAGTATTAATACCTTCTAATGCCTGGGTTTGACGAACTCTTTTTTCGCAAATGTAATGCATTAAGTTACAAAAGTGTAGAAGGTTCACAAAAACTGACCGTTTGGCATTAGTGTATCCAATCGATTACACTAAATTACCAATGACCTTGGCATGATTGATTCGCTTAACTTTTTATTTTAAATAATTTCTCAACTGTCCTATCATATTCAATCAAGCAAATCCAATGAATGCTGTTCCAAATTAAAACTAATTTTCAGAGATGGAGTAAATGCAGACAAGTATATATGCAGACTGCGTGCAGACAAGTATATATATATATACAAATACATAGAGTATTAGCTGACGCGTGCGCTCAACGGCTCAACGCAAAGGTATACGTTTTAGCATATACCGATATACATATACATACACTTGCGGTAAACGATGAACAATCTTTGCTAATTTTTGCAAGCAACTTTGCAAAAAATAAAATTTATTCGTCTGCAGTTTTTTCAGTTCGACTGAGGTGTTGCAGAAAATAAATAAATTTATGTTGAAAATGACCTGTTAAATATGAGTTAATTATTCAAAGTACGATCCAAGATATAGTATTTTTATTATTTATATCTGTTTTAGTAAACTACGTTTCATTCAGAATTCGGATCATACAAATTGAATGGGATTAAACTTGCACAAAAAATGGAGAACAAAAAAGAATAAATTTAACGACGAGATTCTCTCCTGTTACTCTATAAAATAAATATTTGTTACAGAAAGTTCCATTTGCTACAACACATGTTATTTTTACAACTTGATGATCGAAGACGAACTCTCGGAGTATCATTGCCACGGGTATTTAATCCCTCGACCTTGAAAAGAGTTGCGTCCGTTGATCTATTTTGAACTAATTCGCCGCCGTATGGATTAACGATAAATCGTGTTGATGAAACAAATACCTGATCATAGTTGGGGCCTCAAAATACAAGTTCCGACTGAAACCAAGAAAAGAAAAATTAGGAACGTTCATCTCCTGGTGATGGTGCGAGAAAAAGTCTGATGGCATCAAGATAATTCATTTTACCACTCCTAGTGAAGGAAATTTTATCCTTTTAACCACCGTTGACGTTCTGAAATAAACAAAATTCAAATATTACTACTGTACATGGCCCATCTAACGTTTGTATTAGTTTACTTTGGGTCGATTATAAACAATAAGCCGCTTTCATACATGGTGCAATACAAAAGACCATTTCGATCAACGGTCAAACCCAGTATCAATGGAAGCGGAGTTACACCACTGTTTCTGAAATCATATACCACTCGGCCGTTACCTTAAAATCGGATTTCATTTGAAAGAACAATCATTAAGCTTTGAGGACACAAGAAAAGCTTCAAAGAAAAATGAATAATATTTACATACGTCTCCCGTTTTGCAGTCGTAATCTAGTTCGACGATTTGATAGCGACATGCATCGCCGTGGTAAAATTTATTCAACTCATAGTTGATCAATCCCGTAGTAATTTTCATATTTGTAAAAATGGTTGTAAGTTGGTATTTTGCATAGCGATACGTTGCATATACGTTGTCAGCTGCACAGAATGTTGTTCTGTTCAAAGTACCCGTAAACAGGCGACCTTTTTTTTCGGCGTAAGCATAATTTAGATGGCCATAGGCTTCGAACAGTGTTCGAACCACCGTAGCGGTTGGTGATACTCCATCCCAGCGTATAACTTTGACAACACCAAGAAGACCAACAACGAATTCATTGTCACATCCTTCAACTGGGTAGATAAATGACGGCGATTGTTCGCCAGTGATTTGTGCTCCATAAATTTGACCCGTATTGTAGTCATAACGATATATTGAATTGACTCCGGTTGGCGAAACAAAATCTACCGCATAAATACTTTGCGTTTGAGCATCCCAAACTGCTCCGGCGATAAAGTTGGTATTTGGCATAGATATCGGAATTATGTTGACGGCCGTGGCCATTTTTCCGAAGGAACAGTGCTGGAAATATGTTAGTTAATAGTTTTAAAATGCAAAATAGCACGATTATGTCACACACAAAAAGCAAATTCACTAAGTTAGCAATGTTTCTGGGTGACTACATACAAACAGGTTACTGAGAATCTACCACAGTATTTTTGTATATATCGATGATAGAGTTACCACAGTTTGTTTGAAAGTTACCACAACTTCAAGAGTATTTTTACATTTTGTATCGACACAAACTGTGTCAACTCTTCCACACCCCAAAATATGTAGTGAACTTACACCATTTTCTTTCTGTGTACACATGCATATGATCGACTGAACCAAAAGCAGCACAACACCAAACGACTTATGCATTTTAGCTAATGCCAGGTAAAATGTAATAAATTATTATAAGAAAAACACCTAACGCAACTGAATGTTGACCAAATGTGGACGCACTTAAATACCTTCATTACGATGGAGAAAGTATTGAAAAGAAAAAATGTTAACGAATAAAACATCAAATAAACAACAAGGGCACAGCTGTGTATTCACACACAAACAATCAATGTAGATCGAGTAATCAAACAATTTTGGTACAAAGCAAACATTGGAAATAAGTTCTGTGTATATTGGTGCACGGTCAAAACTTCAAATGGGGTTCTCACTTTTGAAAAACGCTTCTATCTCGGTTAAAATCGGATTTCATACAAACCGGGAGGGAATTTAAGGTGAGTTATACCGGCTTACTCTCCCTATACACCAGATTGATTCTGCTATATTTAATAAGATTGAAATGAAATCAGTAAAGTCTGATGTTCTATTCTACATTCAAATGTATGCAAATTCGATCCAATTCTCAATGACGAGGTTAAAAAAATCTCAGCGGCTTTCAATCATTTAAATCTC